>NW_028241237.1:0-91469 GCF_964263255.1 Lissotriton vulgaris
TCATGGACACACAGAGACCAGCAGAGGCGCACACATTCACCCACACTCATTGACACCCAGAGACCAACACAGGTGCACACATTAACCCACACTCATAGACACCCAGAGACAAGCACAGGCGCACACATTCTCCCACACTCATGGACACACAGAGACCAGCACAGGCGTACACATTCTCCCACACTCATAGACACACAGAGACCAGCACATGCGCACACATTCACCCAAACTCATGGACGCACAGAGACCAGCACAAGTGCACACATTCACCCACACTCATGGACACACAGAGACAAGCACAGGCGCACACATTCTCCCACACTCATGGGCACACAGAGACCAGCACAGGCGTACACATTCTCCCACACTCATAGACACACAGAGACCAGCACATGCGCACACATTCACCCACACTCATGGAGGCACAGAGACCAGCACAAGTGCACACATTCACCCACACTCATGGACACACAGAGACCAGCAAAGGCGCACACATTCACCCAGACTCATGGACACACAGAGACCAGCACAGGTTCACACATTCACCCAGACTCATGGACACACAGAGACCAGCACAGGTGCACACATTCACCGACACTCATGGACAGACAGAGACCAGCACAGGCACACACATTCACCCACACACATAACCACACACAGACCAGCACAGGTGCACACATTCACCCACACTCCTGGACACGGAGAGACCAGCACAGGCTCACACATTCACCCACACTCATGGACACACAGAGACCAGCACATGCGCACACATTCACTCACACTCATGGACACCCAGAGACCAGCACAGGCGCACACATTCACCCACACTCATAGACACCCAGAGACAAGCACAGGCGCACACATTCTCCCACACTCATGGACACACAGAGACCAGCACAGGCGTACACATTCTCCCACACTCATGGACACCCAGAGACCAGCACAGGCGCACACATTCACCCACACTCATAGACATCCAGAGACAAGCACAGGCGCACACATTCTCCCACACTCATGGACACACAGAGACCAGCACAGGCGTACACATTCTCCCAAACTCATAGACACCCAGAGACCAGCACATGCGCACACATTCACCCACACTCATGGACGCACAGAGACCAGCACAAGTGCACACATTTACCCACACTCATGGACACACAGAGACCAGCAAAGGCGCACACATTCACCCACACTCATTGTTGGACAGGCCACATGAAGGGCCGCTCTCCCCCGGCCCAACCAGGCCTGAGTCCAGTCACGCAAGTACCACACACCACCATTGCACGTCCTCCGTCCCCTCAGGGACCCCTGCCCTCGAGCACGTTGACCTCGTGGGTCCGATCCACTGCCGGCCCACGCGCCCAGCCTGGGGCGCCATCTTGGACACTCCGCCACGAGGCCGCCGATCGACCTCAACCCTGGGCCTGGCCCGGCCTCAGACATTCCGGCACCACCCTCCACCCAGGAGGTGAGCGGGCTACTTGGCAAGTCAATGGGAGAAAGAGGTGCCGATGGCTCTCCCCCGCCAAGTGCCGCTCGCCCATCGCCTCCCCGGGCGCTGGCTCCACCCCCCTGCTGGGTGTCTGGACTCCCTCATCCCGGACCTCCCGACCTCCAAGTGCGAGGGTCCGGACATCAAAGCACGCCAGCCCTATAACTGGGGCCGCTCCAGAGCAGGAAGGCAGTTGTATCTTGGAGTCGAGAGACGTAAAGAGGAACTCATCCTTGACGGACTACTGGCGCTGCCGTAGCTCTGTCTTGTGCACCATCGTCCTGCCTGTTGGCGCTGCCACAGCCTTCGCAACCTTCAAATCCTTCATCGTCGTCGGGACCTGCTGGCGTGGCCGCGGACCGTTGTAACCATCATCTTCACCGGGACCTGCAGGCTCCGCCGCGGACCGTCGTCTTTCATTCGTCCATCTCGGGACCTGCCTGGCTCCGCCGCGGCCCGATCATCTAGAACGCCAAGCTCGAGGATTGAGAGCTAATTTCCACTCGTTGGTAACAAAGACTGTCCCGCTACCCCTTTCCTAAGCCAGAGACTAGAACCGAGGGGACCCCTGAGTCCAGACCTCCTTGTATCATATCATCGTAACCTAAGAATTGCATATAAAGTCTCGTTAACCTTCAATCTTGTGTGGTGTCCGTCTGTGGGGGGGAAGTTACTTGTCTGTGCAGTCGTTGGAGACGGCTCTCCCCGGAGACCTCTCCCCGTAGTCTCGGCCGACCCTCCCGGTCCGTCTAACATTGGTGGCCAGCGGCGCGATTCGAATCACCGCATAACGTACAGAGAGTAGCTCACCCCACGACGAAATCACAATGACAACTAAAGAAAGCGGATCAACCGAGAAATTCCAAATGGAGAAACTAGAGGAGTACAGCCATCGTGAACTAAAACAATTCTGCATCGAACTGGGTATCTCTACCACCGGACTAAGCACCAAAGACGATTTCAAGCATGCCCTAGAATCTTGGGCAGAGACCGGGGCTGCCGGAACCCCCGATCAAAGCACCGCAGAAAAAACCACCACGGCCCCTGAAGGGCAAAGAACGGGTCTCTCGCAAGACGAGATCCAGGAAAGAGAAAGAACCCGACTACACGAGCTGGAAATGGCCCGACTCAAGATGGACATTGAACTCAAGCTGGCCGAACAAAAAATCAACTTAGAGCACCTGCGTCTCCGAGAAGAAAGAGAGGAGAAACAGAGACAAAGGGAGCTCGAGGAAAAGAAACTGGCGTACGAACACGAACGAAACCTAGCCGAGATCAACCTGCGCAAGCAGAATAAAGAAGCAGGGGTGCCCGAGCGACCCCACACCTCAGGGACCACAGAGAAAAAGGTACACATCCCCAAGGATGTTGTCCGAGAATATTTCCGAGAGGACGACATCCAGCAATGGTTTAAGGCCTATGAAATCGCTATGACTGCACACCGGATCGATAGAAGCGATTGGGGAGCCGGTCTATGGGGGAGATTCCTCAATGAGGGCCGCGATACCCTGCTACAACTCCCGGACCACCAGATGACCTCATATGACCATATGAAAGCGGCCCTCCTCACCCGCTATGGCCTCACACCCGAGATGTACCGTCAGAGGTTCCGAGACTGCACCCGCATCCCGGGTACAACTTGGGTGGACTACGTGACCTACTTTAGCCGAGCCTTCGAGGGCTGGATCAGAGGAAGCAACGTCACAACCTACGAACAACTGTTCAATCTGATGGTATGGGAGCATCTGTCGAACAATTGCTTCATTGAACTCCGCCAGCACCTCCTCGACAGCAAGTTAACAGATCCCCGGCAGCTCGCAGCGGAAGCTGACCGGTGGGAGATCACCAGAGTGGGCCGGAATGGGTTCTACGAACAGAACCGGAACAACAATGGTCAGCACCGACCCAGAGGAGGAGGAGGGGGCCAAGGACGAGGAAGAGACAACGCTCCGGCCGCCCCCGCAACCAGCACCACCCCCCCGGCCAACCGGGGCAGCACCCCGGCGCGACCGGGGTACAGAGCCAATGTCATGTGTCACCGATGCCAACGAGTCGGCCACTACGCAAACAACCCAAACTGCCCGCAGTACCAGAGCCCAAGGCCCCGCCAAGTGGCCGCCGCGGCCCTAGGAGAAGAACAGATCTCCGAGGAGCAGGAAGAATACGAACAAGAGCATCAGGAGTGGGAGCCAGCCGCCATGGCTCTAGCATGCTTAGGGGGAAAAGACATGGTCCCGCGGGTCCCCCTACCCGCTAACACCCAGAAGTACAGCCAATGGGTGAGCATCAATGGACGCCGGGCCGAAGCCCTTCGTGACACCGGGGCCAGTGTAACAGCCGTCCGCTGTCACCTGGTGGCCCCAGAACAGTATCTACCGAACATTCTTTGCCCTGTACGATCAGCCGATAACTCGGAAAGTTTGTGTCGGATGGCCTGCGTCCCTTTCGAATGGGGAGGGGTCTCCGGCATGTTGAAAGTAACGGTCCGAGACGACGCCCCCGTAGACTGCCTCCTTGGAAATGACCTTGAAAGCTCTCCGTGGGCAGCCGTGGAGCGAAGAGAACACCTGGGGATGTTAGGCGTCCCAGACTGGGCGTGCGTCACCACCCGGTCCAGGGCCGCCCGTGCCAACCACCGCCCAGAAGAACCCGAATGGCCGGCGCCACCGCCTCCGGTCGCCCCAGCCGAAACCACCGACCATGACATCCCCCCCGAACCAGCTCAACCCTCCGACCTCGCTAACCTCGACCAGTGGCCTCAAGAGGGAGGGCCCACGCAAGAACAATTTCGCCAAGAACAGAAGACCTGTCCCTCCCTCGAGGGACTCCGCCAGCAAGCGCTCGCCCAAAGCGCAGGGGATACCTCCGGAACTCATTGGGTCTACTGGGACAATGATCTGCTGTACAGCGAGCAAAGAATCGCCGAGCTGGGGGCCAACAGAGTATTAGTGGTGCCCCTCCGTTTTAGAGACTTTCTGCTAAACCTGGCCCACGATGTCCCCCTGGCAGGGCACCTGGGACAGGATAAAACCTACAGTCGCCTAGTGACCCACTTCTTCTGGCCCAAAATGAGGAACGATGTGCACCAGCATTGCCGATCTTGCCCCACGTGCCAAGCCAGTGGAAAGAGCGGCCGCAAACTAAAGGCCCCCCTGCAACCTTTCCCTGTGGTCACTACCCCATTTGAGAGGGTCGGAATAGACATTGTGGGGCCCCTGGACCCGCGCACAAAACAAGGCCATCGATTCATCTTGGTGCTAGTGGACCACGCCACCCGCTACCCTGAGGCTGTCCCGCTGCGGACTGTGACAGCCCCGGTAGTCGGCCGGGCTCTGATGGGGATCTTCTCCCGTGTGGGCTTCCCCCGAGAAGTCGTCAGTGACAGAGGCACGAACTTTATCTCTAAATACATGAAATCCCTCTGGCAACAGTGCGGGGTCACCTACCGATTCACGACCCCCTATCACCCCCAAGGGAACGGACTTGTTGAGCGGTTCAACCGCACGCTAAAGGGGATGATCGGGGGGTTGGAAGAGCCCCTCCGTCGCCAGTGGGATGTGCTGCTGCCGTGCCTCCTCTTCGCCTACCGAGAGGTCCCTCAGAAACCCCTAGGCTTCAGCCCATTTGAACTGCTATATGGACACCCAGTGCGGGGGCCGCTCAGCCTAGTCAAAGAGGGCTGGGAGATGCCTCCGTTAAAGAACCCTCCAGATGTCTTCCGGTACCTCCTCACCCTCCGCAACCAGACCCGGCGGTTCAGAGAACTAGCGAAAGCCAACCTAGAGGCCAGTCAAGAGGACATGAAAAAATGGTATGACCAGAATGCCTCATCCATTGAATTCGAACCTGGCCAACAGGTATGGGTGATGTCCCCCACTGAGCCATGCGCCCTACAAGACAAATGGACGGGGCCCTTCAAAGTAATCGAGCGCAAGGGTCCTGCCACCTATCTCATCGACATGGAATCCTCCCGGAACCCTCTCCGGGTCCTCCACGCTAACAGACTAAAGCCCCACTTTGTGCGAACAGAGCTCAGCCTCCTGATGGCCACAGACAATGGGGTTGAAGAAGACTCCGAGCCTCTCCCTGACCTCCTACGGACTCAGGAGCAAGACGGCTCCGTGGATGGGGTCCGGCTCTCGGAGACCCTCACCAGAGAACAACGCCAAGAGTGTCAAGCCCTCCTGTCACAGTTCGCCAGCCTGTTCTCCCTCACCCCAGGTGTCACTTCCTGGTGTGTGCACGATGTGGACACCGGGGACAGCCCCCCTATCCGCCACCGGGCCTACCGCGTGCCAGATCGGGTACGGGCCTGCATCCAGGAAGAAGTAGCCAAGATGCTCACGCTCGGGGTCATCGAGCCCTCAGACAGTCCCTGGGCCAGCCCTGTCGTACTGGTCCCCAAAGCAGCTGCCCCCGGCACCACACCAGAACTCCGGTTCTGCGTCGACTACCGGGGCTTGAATGCGGTCACCCGAACAGACGCACATCCCATCCCCCGGGCAGATGAACTAGTCGACCGAATGGGAGCTGCCCGCTACCTCAGCATCTTCGACCTGACAGCAGGCTATTGGCAGATCGGCCTCACACCCCGAGCGCAAGAACGTTCTGCCTTCTCCACTCCCGATGGCCATTACCATTTCACGGTCATGCCCTTCGGCATGAAGAATGCCCCAGCAACATTCCAACGGCTCGTCAATCAGGTCCTGGCGGGGCTCGAAGGATTCAGCGCCGCCTACCTAGACGACATCGCCGTATACAGCCACCAGTGGACCGAGCACCTCCACCACCTCCGAGCAGTGCTGCAAGCCCTTCAGCGAGCTGGCCTCACGATCAAGGCCAGCAAGTGTCAAATTGGGCAAGGGTCTGTAACCTACCTCGGACACCAGGTGGGAAGCGGCCTAGTGGCCCCTCTACAGCTGAAAATTGCCGCCATCCAGGACTGGCAGCCCCCCATCACCCAAACTGAGGTACGAGCCTTCCTGGGCCTCACGGGCTATTACCGAAGGTTCGTGAAAGACTATGGTACCATAGTGGGGCCCCTCACAGAACTCACGTCAAAGAATCAGCCCAAGAAAGTCAACTGGACCCCAGAGTGCCAAACTGCATTTGAACAATTGAAGGCCGCCATGTGTTCCGCTCCTGTGCTCCAGGCCCCAGACTACAGCCGGGAGTTCGTCGTCCAGACGGACGCCTCCGACCAGGGCATTGGGGCAGTCCTGTCTCAAGTGAACACCGAAGGCCTTGATCAACCGGTGGCCTTCATCAGCCGGAGACTCCTACCACGGGAGCAACGCTGGAGCACCATAGAGAGGGAAGCCTTCGCTGTGGTATGGGCCCTCAAGAAGCTCCGGCCCTACCTTTTTGGCACCCACTTTCGGGTGCAGACCGACCACCGACCCCTGCAGTGGCTGATGCATATGCGGGGGGAAAACCCAAAGTTGCTACGCTGGTCCATCTCCTTACAAGGTATGGACTTCACAGTCGAACACCGGCCTGGGCCAGATCACGCCAACGCGGATGGCCTGTCCCGGTTTTTCCGCCTCGACGAGGAGAGTCCCCAAGAGGATGGGTAACTCTCCCCGCCTTCAGCTGGGGGGGACGCATGTTGGACAGGCCACATGAAGGGCCGCTCTCCCCCGGCCCAACCAGGCCTGAGTCCAGTCACGCAAGTACCACACACCACCATTGCACGTCCTCCGTCCCCTCAGGGACCCCTGCCCTCGAGCACGTTGACCTCGTGGGTCCGATCCACTGCCGGCCCACGCGCCCAGCCTGGGGCGCCATCTTGGACACTCCGCCACGAGGCCGCCTGGCCCCCGATCGACCTCAACACTGGGCCTGGCCCGGCCTCAGACATTCCGGCACCACCCTCCACCCAGGAGGTGAGCGGGCTACTTGGCAAGTCAATGGGAGAAAGAGGTGCCGATGGCTCTCCCCCGCCAAGTGCCGCTCGCCCATCGCCTCCCCGGGCGCTGGCTCCTCCCCCCTGCTGGGTGTCTGGACTCCCTCACCCCGGACCTCCCGACCTCCAAGTGCGAGGGTCTGGACATCAAAGCACGCCAGCCCTATAACTGGGGCCGCTCCAGAGCAGGAAGGCAGTTGTATCTTGGAGTCGAGAGACGTAAAGAGGAACTCATCCTTGACGGACTACTGGCGCTGCCGTAGCTCTGTCTTGTGCACCATCGTCCTGCCTGTTGGCGCTGCCACAGCCTTCGCAACCTTCAAATCCTTCATCGTCGTCGGGACCTGCTGGCGTGGCCGCGGACCGTTGTAACCATCATCTTCACCGGGACCTGCAGGCTCCGCCGCGGACCGTCGTCTTTCATTCCTCCATCTCGGGACCTGCCTGGCTCCGCCGCGGCCCGATCATCTAGAACGCCGAGCTCGAGGATTGAGAGCTAATTTCCACTCGTTGGTAACAAAGACTGTCCCGCTACCCCTTTCCTAAGCCAGAGACTAGAACCGAGGGGACCCCTGAGTCCAGACCTCCTTGTATCATATCATCGTAACCTAAGAATTGCATATAAAGTCTCGTTAACCTTCAATCTTGTGTGGTGTCCGTCTGTGGGGGGGAAGTTACTTGTCTGTGCAGTCGTTGGAGACGGCTCTCCCCGGAGACCTCTCCCCGTAGTCTCGGCCGACCCTCCCGGTCCGTCTAACACTCATGGACACACAGAGACCAGCACAGGTTCACACATTCACCCACACTCATGGACACACAGAGACCAGCACAGGTGCACACATTCACCCACACTCATGGACACACAGAGACCAGCACAAGTGCACACATTCACCCACACTCATGGACACACAGAGACGAGCACAGGCGCCCACATTCACCCACACTCATGGACACACAGAGACCAGCACAGGCGCACACATTCACCCACACTCATGGACACACAGAGACCAGCACAGGTTCACACATTCACCCACACTTATGGACACACAGAGACCAGCACAAGTGCACACATTCACCCACACTCATGTACGCACAGAGACCAGCACAGACGCACACATTCACCCACACTCATGGACACACAGAGACCAGCACAGGCGCACACATTCACCCACACTCATGGACACAAAGAGACCAGCACAGGTTCACACATTCACCCACACTCATGGACATACAGAGACTAGCACAGGTGCACACATTCACCCACACTCATGGACAGACAGAGACCAGCACAGGCACACACATTCTCCCACACACATAACCACACACAGACCAGCACAGGCGCACACATTCACCGACACTCATGGACAGACAGAGACCAGCACAGGCACACACATTCATCCACACACATAACCACACACAGACCAGCACAGGCGCACACATTCACCCACACTCCTGGACACGGGGAGACCAGCACAGGCTCACACATTCACCCACACTCATGGACACACAGAGACCAGCACATGCGCACACATTCACTCACACTCATGGACACACAGAGACCAGCACATGCGCACACATTCATCCACACTCATGGCCACCCAGAGACCAGCACAGGCGCACACATTCACCCACACTCATAGACATCCAGAGACAAGCACAGGCGCACACATTCTCCCACACTCATGGACACACAGAGACCAGCACAGGCGTACACATTCTCCCAAACTCATAGACACCCAGAGACCAGCACATGCGCACACATTCACCCACACTCATGGACGCACAGAGACCAGCACAAGTGCACACATTCACCCACACTCATGGACACACAGAGACCAGCAAAGGCGCACACATTCACCCACACTCATGGACACACAGAGACCAGCACAGGTTCACACATTCACCCACACTCATGGACACACAGAGACCAGCACAGGCACACACATTCACCCTCACACATAACCACGCACAGACCAGCACAGGTGCACACATTCACCCACACTCCTGGACACGGAGGGACCAGCACATGCGCACACATTCACTCACACTCATGGACACACAGAGACCAGCACATGCATACACATTCATCAACACTCATGGACACCCAGAGACCAGCACAGGCGCACACATTACCCACACTCATAGACACCCAGAGAGAAGCACAGGCGCACACATTCTCCCACACTAATGGACACACAGAGACCAGCACAGGCGTACACATTCTCCCACACTCATAGACACACAGAGACTAGCACATGCGCACACATTCACCCACACTCAGGGACGCACAGAGACCAGCACAAGTGCACACATTCACCCACACTCATGGACACACAGAGACCAGCAAAGGCGCACACATTCACCCACACTCATGGACACACAGAGACCAGCACAGGTTCACACATTCACCCACACTCATGGACACACAGAGACCAGCACAGGCGCACACATTCACCGACACTCATGGACAGACAGAGACCAGCACAGGCACACACATTCACCCACACACATAACCACACACAGACCAGCACAGGTGCACACATTCACCCACACTCCTGGACACGGAGAGACCAGCACAGGCTCACACATTCACCCACACTCATGGACACACAGAGACCAGCACATGCGCACACATTCACTCACACTCATGGACACACAGAGACCAGCACATGCGCACACATTCATCCACACTCATGGACACCCAGAGACCAGCACAGGCGCACACATTCACCCACACTCATAGACACCCAGAGACAAGCACAGGCGCACACATTCTCCCACACTCATGGACACACAGAGAACAGCACAGGCACACACATTCTCCCACACTCATAGACACACAGAGACCAGCACATGCGCACACATTCTCCCACACTCATGGACGCACAGAGACCAGCACAAGTGCACACATTCACCCACAATCATGGACACACAGAGACCAGCAAAGGTGCACACATTCACCCACACTCATGGACACACAGAGACCAGCACAGGTTCACACATTCACCCACACTCATGGACACACAGACACCAGCACAGGTGCACACATTCACCCACACTCATGGACAGACAGAGACCAGCACAGGCACACACATTCACCCCCACACATAACCACACACAGACCAGCACAGGTGCACACATTCACCCACACTCCTGGACACGGAGGGACCAGCACATGTGCACACATTCACTCACACTCATGGACACACAGAGACCAGCACATGCATACACATTCATCCACACTCATGGACACCCAGATACCAGCACAGGCGCACACATTAACCCACACTCATAGACACCCAGAGACAAGCACAGGCGCACACATTCTCCCACACTCATGGACACACAGAGACCAGCACAGGCGTACACATTCTCCAACACTCATAGACACACAGAGACTAGCACATGTGCACACATTCACCCACACTCATGGACGCACAGAGACCAGCACAAGTGCACACATTCATCCACACTCATGGACACACAGAGACCAGCAAAGGCGCACACATTCACCCACACTCATGGACACACAGAGACCAGCAATGGTTCACACATTCACCCACACTCATGGACACACAGAGACTAGCACAGGTGCACACATTCACCCACACTCATGGACAGACAGAGACCAGCACAGGCACACACATTCTCCCACACACATAACCACACACAGACCAGCACAGGCACACACATTCACCCACACACATAACCACACACAGACCAGCACAGGCACACACATTCACCCACACTCCTGGACACGGGGAGACCAGCACAGGCTCACACATTCACCCACACTCATGGACACACAGAGACCAGCACATGCGCACACATTCACTCACACTCATGGACACACAGAGACCAGCACATGCGCACACATTCATCCACACTCATGGACACCCAGAGACCAGCACAGGCGCACACATTCACCCACACTCATAGACATCCAGAGACAAGCACAGGCGCACACATTCTCCCACACTCATGGACACACAGAGACCAGCACAGGCGTACACATTCTCCCAAACTCATAGACACCCAGAGACCAGCACATGCGCACACATTCACCCACACTCATGGACGCACAGAGACCAGCACAAGTGCACACATTCACCCACACTCATGGACACACAGAGACCAGCAAAGGCGCACACATTCACCCACACTCATGGACACACAGAGACCAGCACAGGTTCACACATTCACCCACACTCATGGACACACAGAGACCAGCACAGGTGCACACATTCACCCACACTCATGGACACACAGAGACCAGCACAAGTGCACACATTCACCCACACTCATGGACACACAGAGACCAGCACATGCGCACACATTCACTCACACTCATGGACACACAGAGACCAGCACATGCGCACACATTCATCCACACTCATGGACACCCAGAGACCAGCACAGGCGCACACATTCACCCACACTCATAGACACCCAGAGACAAGCACAGGCGCACACATTCTCCCACACTCATGGACACACAGAGAACAGCACAGGCGTACACATTCTCCCACACTCATAAACACAGAGACCAGCACATGTGCACACATTCTCCCACACTCATGGACGCACAGAGACCAGCACAAGTGCACACATTCACCCACAATCATGGACACACAGAGACCAGCAAAGGCGCACACATTCACCCACACTCATGGACACACAGAGACCAGCACAGGTTCACACATTCACCCACACTCATGGACACACAGAGACCAGCACAGGTGCACACATTCACCCACACTCATGGACAGACAGAGACCAGCACAGGCACACACATTCACCGCCACACATAACCACACACAGACCAGCACAGGTGCACACATTCACCCACACTCCTGGACACGGAGGGACCAGCACATGCGCACACATTCACTCACACTCATGGACACACAGAGACCAGCACATGCATACACATTCATCCACACTCATGGACACCCAGATACCAGCACAGGCGCACACATTAACCCACACTCATAGACACCCAGAGACAAGCACAGGCGCACACATTCTCCCACACTCATGGACACACAGAGACCAGCACAGGCGTACACATTCTCCAACACTCATAGACACACAGAGACTAGCACATGTGCACACATTCACCCACACTCATGGACGCACAGAGACCAGCACAAGTGCACACATTCATCCACACTCATGGACACACAGAGACCAGCAAAGGCGCACACATTCACCCACACTCATGGACACACAGAGACCAGCAATGGTTCACACATTCACCCACACTCATGGACACACAGAGACTAGCACAGGTGCACACATTCACCCACACTCATGGACAGACAGAGACCAGCACAGGCACACACATTCTCCCACACACATAACCACACACAGACCAGCACAGGCGCACACATTCACCGACACTCATGGACAGACAGAGACCAGCACAGGCACACACATTCACCCACACACATAACCACACACAGACCAGCACAGGCACACACATTCACCCACACTCCTGGACACGGGGAGACCAGCACAGGCTCACACATTCACCCACACTCATGGACACACAGAGACCAGCACATGCGCACACATTCACTCACACTCATGGACACACAGAGACCAGCACATGCGCACACATTCATCCACACTCATGGACACCCAGAGACCAGCACAGGCGCACACATTCACCCACACTCATAGACATCCAGAGACAAGCACAGGCGCACACATTCTCCCACACTCATGGACACACAGAGACCAGCACAGGCGTACACATTCTCCCAAACTCATAGACACCCAGAGACCAGCACATGCGCACACATTCACCCACACTCATGGACGCACAGAGACCAGCACAAGTGCACACATTCACCCACACTCATGGACACACAGAGACCAGCAAAGAAGCACACATTCACCCACACTCATGGACACACAGAGACCAGCACAGGTTCACACATTCACCCACACTCATGGACACACAGAGACCAGCACAGGTGCACACATTCACCCACACTCATGGACACACAGAGACCAGCACAAGTGCACACATTCACCCACACTCATGGACACACAGAGACGAGCACAGGCGCCCACATTCACCCACACTCATGGACACACAGAGACCAGCACAGGCGCACACATTCACCCACACTCATGGACACACAGAGACCAGCACAGGTTCACACATTCACCCACACTTATGGACACACAGAGACCAGCACAAGTGCACACATTCACCCACACTCATGTACGCACAGAGACCAGCACAGACGCACACATTCACCCACACTCATGGACACACAGAGACCAGCACAGGCGCACACATTCACCCACACTCATGGACACAAAGAGACCAGCACAGGTTCACACATTCACCCACACTCATGGACACACAGAGACTAGCACAGGTGCACACATTCACCCACACTCATGGACAGACAGAGACCAGCACAGGCACACACATTCTCCCACACACATAACCACACACAGACCAGCACAGGCGCACACATTCACCGACACTCATGGACAGACAGAGACCAGCACAGGCACACACATTCATCCACACACATAACCACACACAGACCAGCACAGGCGCACACATTCACCCACACTCCTGGACACAGGGAGACCAGCACAGGCTCACACATTCACCCACACTCATGGACACACAGAGACCAGCACATGCGCACACATTCACTCACACTCATGGACACACAGAGACCAGCACATGCGCACACATTCATCCACACTCATGGACACCCAGAGACCAGCACAGGCGCACACATTCACCCACACTCATAGACATCCAGAGACAAGCACAGGCGCACACATTCTCCCACACTCATGGACGCACAGAGACCAGCACAAGTGCACACATTCACCCACACTCATGGACACACAGAGACCAGCAAAGGCGCACACATTCACCCACACTCATGGACGCACAGAGACCAGCACAAGTGCACACATTCACCCACACTCATGGACACACAGAGACCAGCAAAGGCGCACACATTCACCCACACTCATGGACGCACAGAGACCAGCACAAGTGCACACATTCTCCCAAACTCATAGACACCCAGAGACCAGCACATGCGCACACATTCACCCACACTCATGGACGCACAGAGACCAGCACAAGTGCACACATTCACCCACACTCATGGACACACAGAGACCAGCAAAGGCGCACACATTCACCCACACTCATGGACACACAGAGACCAGCACAGGTTCACACATTCACCCACACTCATGGACACACAGAGACCAGCACAGGTGCACACATTCACCCACACTCATGGACACACAGAGACCAGCACAAGTGCAAACATTCACCCACACTCATGGACACACAGAGACGAGCACAGGCGCACACATTCACCCACACTCATGGACACACAGAGACCAGCACAGGCGCACACATTCACCCACACTCATGGACACACAGAGACCAGCACAGGTTCACACATTCACCCACACTTATGGACACACAGAGACCAGCACAAGTGCACACATTCACCCACACTCATGTACGCACAGAGACCAGCACAGACGCACACATTCACCCACACTCATGGACACACAGAGACCAGCACAGGCACACACATTCACCCACACTCATGGACACACAGAGACCAGCACAGGTGCACACATTCACCCACACTCATGGACACACAGAGACCAGCACAGGCACACACATTCGCCCACACTCATGGACACACAGAGACCTGCACAAGCGCACACATTCACCCACACTCATGGACACACAGAGACCAGCAGAGGCGCACACATTCACCCACACTCATTGACACCCAGAGACCAACACAGGTGCACACATTAACCCACACTCATAGACACCCAGAGACAAGCACAGGCGCACACATTCTCCCACACTCATGGACACACAGAGACCAGCACAGGCGTACACATTCTCCCACACTCATAGACACACAGAGACCAGCACATGCGCACACATTCACCCAAACTCATGGACGCACAGAGACCAGCACAAGTGCACACATTCACCCACACTCATGGACACACAGAGACAAGCACAGGCGCACACATTCTCCCACACTCATGGGCACACAGAGACCAGCACAGGCGCACACATTCACCCACACCCATGGACACACAGAGACCAGCACAGGTTCACACATTCACCCACACTCATGGACACACAGAGACCAGCACAGGCGCACACATTCACCCACACTCATGGACACACAGAGACCAGCACAGGCGCACACATTCACCCACACTCATGGACACACAGAGACCAGCACAGGTTCACACATTCACCCACACTTATGGACACACAGAGACCAGCACAAGTGCACACATTCACCCACACTCATGTACGCACAGAGACCAGCACAGGCGCACACATTCACCCACACTCATGGACACACAGAGACCAGCACAGGTGCACACATTCACCCACACTCATGGACACACAGAGAACAGCACAGGTGCACACATTCACCCACACTCATGGACACACAGAGACCAGCACAGGCACAAACATTCACCCACACTCATGGACACAGAGACCTGCACAAGCGCACACATTCACCCACACTCATGGACACACAGAGACCAGCAGTGGCGCACACATTCACCCACACTCATAGACGCCCAGAGACCAGCACAGGCGCACACATTCAACCACACTCATGGACACACAGAGACCAGCACAGGCGCACACATTTACCCACACTCATGGACACACAGAGACCTGCACAGGCGCACACATTCACCCACACTCATGGACACACAGAGACCAGCACAGGTGCACATATTCACCCACACTAATGGACACACAGAGACCAGCGCAGGCGCACACATTCACCCACACTCATAGACACCCAGAGACCAGCACAAGTGCACACATTCACCCACACTCATAGACACCCAGAGACCAGCACAAGTGCACACATTCACCCACACTCATGGACAAACAGAGACCAGCACAGGCGCACACATTCACCCACACTCTTGGACACCCAGAGATCAGCACAGGCGCATACATTCATCCACACTCATGGACACACATAGACCAGCACAGGCGCACACATTCACCCACACTCATGGACACACAGAGACCAGCACAGGCGCACACATTCTCCCACACTCATGGACACACAGAGACTAGCACAGGTGCACACATTCACCCACACTCATGGACAGACAGAGACCAGCACAGGCACACACATTCTCCCACACACATAACCACACACAGACCAGCACAGGCGCACACATTCACCGACACTCATGGACAGACAGAGACCAGCACAGGCACACACATTCATCCACACACATAACCACACACAGACCAGCACAGGTGCACACATTCACCCACACTCATAGACATCCAGAGACAAGCACAGGCGCACACATTCTCCCACACTCATGGACACACAGAGACCAGCACAGGCGTACACATTCTCCCAAACTCATAGACACCCAGAGACCAGCACATGCGCACACATTCACCCACACTCATGGACACACAGAGACCAGCACAGGTGCACACATTCACCCACACTCATGGACACACAGAGACCAGCACAAGTGCAAACATTCACCCACACTCATGGACACACAGAGACGAGCACAGGCGCACACATTCACCCACACTCATGGACACACAGAGACCAGCACAGGCGCACACATTCACCCACACTCATGGACACACAGAGACCAGCACAGGTTCACACATTCACCCACACTTATGGACACACAGAGACCAGCACAAGTGCACACATTCACCCACACTCATGTACGCACAGAGACCAGCACAGACGCACACATTCACCCACACTCATGGACACACAGAGACCAGCACAGGCGCACACATTCACCCACACTCATGGACACACAGAGACCAGCACAGGTGCACACATTCACCCACACTCATGGACACACAGAGACCAGCACAGGCACACACATTCGCCCACACTCATGGACACACAGAGACCTGCACAAGCGCACACATTCACCCACACTCATGGACACACAGAGACCAGCAGAGGCGCACACATTCACCCACACTCATTGACACCCAGAGACCAACACAGGTGCACACATTAACCCACACTCATAGACACCCAGAGACAAGCACAGGCGCACACATTCTCCCACACTCATGGACACACAGAGACCAGCACAGGCGTACACATTCTCCCACACTCATAGACACACAGAGACCAGCACATGCGCACACATTCACCCAAACTCATGGACGCACAGAGACCAGCACAAGTGCACACATTCACCCACACTCATGGACACACAGAGACAAGCACAGGCGCACACATTCTCCCACACTCATGGGCACACAGAGACCAGCACAGGCGTACACATTCTCCCACACTCATAGACACACAGAGACCAGCACATGCGCACACATTCACCCACACTCATGGAGGCACAGAGACCAGCACAAGTGCACACATTCACCCACACTCATGGACACACAGAGACCAGCAAAGGCGCACACATTCACCCAGACTCATGGACACACAGAGACCAGCACAGGTTCACACATTCACCCAGACTCATGGACACACAGAGACCAGCACAGGTGCACACATTCACCGACACTCATGGACAGACAGAGACCAGCACAGGCACACACATTCACCCACACACATAACCACACACAGACCAGCACAGGTGCACACATTCACCCACACTCCTGGACACGGAGAGACCAGCACAGGCTCACACATTCACCCACACTCATGGACACACAGAGACCAGCACATGCGCACACATTCACTCACACTCATGGACACCCAGAGACCAGCACAGGCGCACACATTCACCCACACTCATAGACACCCAGAGACAAGCACAGGCGCACACATTCTCCCACACTCATGGACACACAGAGACCAGCACAGGCGTACACATTCTCCCACACTCATAGACACACAGAGACCAGCACATGCGCACACATTCACCCACACTCATGGACGCACAGAGACCAGCACAAGTGCACACATTCACCCACACTCATGGACACACAGAGACCAGCAAAGGCGCACACATTCACCCACACTCATGGACACACAGAGACCAGCACAGGTTCACACATTCACCCACACTCATGGACACACAGAGACCAGCACAGGCGCACACATTCACCCACACTCATGGACACACAGAGACCAGCACAGGTTCACACATTCACCCACACTCATGGACACACAGAGACCAGCACAGGCGCACACATTCACCCACACTCATGGACACACAGAGACCAGCACAGGCGCACACATTCACCCACACTCATGGACACACAGAGACCAGCACAGGTTCACACATTCACCCACACTTATGGACACACAGAGACCAGCACAAGTGCACACATTCACCCACACTCATGTACGCACAGAGACCAGCACAGGCGCACACATTCACCCACACTCATGGACACACAGAGACCAGCACAGGTGCACACATTCACCCACACTCATGGACACACAGAGAACAGCACAGGTGCACACATTCACCCACACTCATGGACACACAGAGACCAGCACAGGCACAAACATTCACCCACACTCATGGATACACAGAGACCTGCACAAGCGCACACATTCACCCACACTCATGGACACACAGAGACCAGCAGAGGCGCACACATTCACCCACACTCATAGACGCCCAGAGACCAGCACAGGCGCACACATTCAACCACACTCATGGACACACAGAGACCAGCACAGGCGCACACATTTACCCACACTCATGGACACACAGAGACCTGCACAGGCGCACACATTCACCCACACTCATGGACACACAGAGACCAGCACAGGTGCACATATTCACCCACACTAATGGACACACAGAGACCAGCGCAGGAGCACACATTCACCCACACTCATAGACACCCAGAGACCAGCACAAGTGCACACATTCACCCACACTCATAGACACCCAGAGACCAGCACAAGTGCACACATTCACCCACACTCATGGACAAACAGAGACCAGCACAGGCGCACACATTCACCCACACTCTTGGACACCCAGAGATCAGCACAGGCGCATACATTCATCCACACTCATGGACACACATAGACCAGCACAGGCGCACACATTCACCCACACTCATGGACACACAGAGACCAGCACAGGCGCACACATTCTCCCACACTCATGGACACACAGAGACCAGCACATGCGCACACATTCACCCACACTCATAGACACCCAGAGACCAGCACAGGCGCATACATTGACCCACACTCATGGACACACAGAGACCAGCACAGGCGCACATATTCTCCCACAAACATGGACACACAGAGACCAGCACAGGTTCACACATTCACCCACACTCATGGACACACAGAGACCAGCACAGGTGCACACATTCACCCACACTCATGAACACACAGAGACCAGCGCAGGCGCACACATTCACCCACACTCATAGACACCCAGAGACCAGCACAAGTGCACACATTCACCCACACTCATGATCACACAGAGACCAGCACAGGCGCACAAGTTCACCCACACTCATGGATACACAGAGACCAACACAGACATACACACCTGCTGTGTCTTTGTTCCTTCACACTGTCTCAGTGATCTGGATCCCTCTGTCCCATTTCCTTCTTATCTTTCTGTGGTGCGGGTGTCCATAATTTTTATTTCTTCATCAATGACATCATGCATCACTGTTAGACGGACCGGGAGGGTCGGCCGAGACTACGGGGAGAGGTCTCCGGGGAGAGCCGTCTCCAACGACTGTACAGACAAGTAACTTCCCCCCCACAGACGGACACCACACAAGATTGAAGGTTAACGAGACTTTATATGCAATTCTTAGGTTACGATGATATGATACAAGGAGGTCTGGACTCAGGGGTCCCCTCGGTTCTAGTCTCTGGCTTAGGAAAGGGGTAGCGGGACAGTCTTTGTTACGAATGAGTGGGAATTAGCTCTCAATCCTCGAGCTCGGCGTTCTAGATGATCGGGCCGCGGCGGAGCCAGGCAGGTCCCGAGATGGACGAATGAAAGACGACGGTCCGCGGCGGAGCCTGCAGGTCCCGGTGAAGATGATGGTTACAACGGTCCGCGGCCACGCCAGCAGGTCCCGACGACGATGAAGGATTTGAAGGTTGCGAAGGCTGTGGCAGCGCCAACAGGCAGGATGATGGTGCACAAGACAGAGCTACGGCAGCGCCAGCAGTCCGTCAAGGATGAGTTCCTCTTTACGTCTCTCGACTCCAAGATACAACTGCCTTCCTGCTCTGGAGCGGCCCCAGTTATAGGGCTGGCGTGCTTTGATGTCCGGACCCTCGCACTTGGAGGTCGGGAGGTCCGGGATGAGGGAGTCCAGACACCCAGCAGGGGGGTGGAGCCAGCGCCCGGGGAGGCGATGGGCGAGCGGCACTTGGCGGGGGAGAGCCATCGGCACCTCTTTCTCCCATTGACTTGCCAAGTAGCCCGCTCACCTCCTGGGTGGAGGGTGGTGCCGGAATGTCTGAGGCCGGGCCAGGCCCAGGGTTGAGGTCGATCGGGGGCCAGGCGGCCTCGTGGCGGAGTGTCCAAGATGGCGCCCCAGGCTGGGCGCGTGGGCCGGCAGTGGATCGGACCCACGAGGTCAACGTGCTCGAGGGCAGGGGTCCCTGAGGGGACGGAGGACGTGCAATGGTGGTGTGTGGTACTTGCGTGACTGGACTCAGGCCTGGTTGGGCCGGGGGAGAGCGGCCCTTCATGTGGCCTGTCCAACATGCGTCCCCCCCAGCTGAAGGCGGGGAGAGTTACCCATCCTCTTGGGGACTCTCCTCGTCGAGGCGGAAAAACCGGGACAGGCCATCCGCGTTGGCGTGATCTGGCCCAGGCCGGTGTTCGACTGTGAAGTCCATACCTTGTAAGGAGATGGACCAGCGTAGCAACTTTGGGTTTTCCCCCCGCATATGCATCAGCCACTGCAGGGGTCGGTGGTCGGTCTGCACCCGAAAGTGGGTGCCAAAAAGGTAGGGCCGGAGCTTCTTGAGGGCCCATACCACAGCGAAGGCTTCCCTCTCTATGGTGCTCCAGCGTTGCTCCCGTGGTAGGAGTCTCCGGCTGATGAAGGCCACCGGTTGATCAAGGCCTTCGGTGTTCACTTGAGACAGGACTGCCCCAATGCCCTGGTCGGAGGCGTCCGTCTGGACGACGAACTCCCGGCTGTAGTCTGGGGCCTGGAGCACTGGAGCGGAACACATGGCGGCCTTCAATTGTTCAAATGCAGTTTGGCACTCTGGGGTCCAGTTGACTTTCTTGGGCTGATTCTTTGACGTGAGTTCTGTGAGGGGCCCCACTATGGTACCATAGTCTTTCACGAACCTTCGGTAATAGCCCGTGAGGCCCAGGAAGGCTCGTACCTCAGTTTGGGCGATGGGGGGCTGCCAGTCCTGGATGGCGGCAATTTTCAGCTGTAGAGGGGCCACTAGGCCGCTTCCCACCTGGTGTCCGAGGTAGGTTACAGACCCTTGCCCAATTTGACACTTGCTGGCCTTGATCGTGAGGCCAGCTCGCTGAAGGGCTTGCAGCACTGCTCGGAGGTGGTGGAGGTGCTCGGTCCACTGGTGGCTGTATACGGCGATGTCGTCTAGGTAGGCGGCGCTGAATCCTTCGAGCCCCGCCAGGACCTGATTGACGAGCCGTTGGAATGTTGCTGGGGCATTCTTCATGCCGAAGGGCATGACCGTGAAATGGTAATGGCCATCGGGAGTGGAGAAGGCAGAACGTTCTTGCGCTCGGGGTGTGAGGCCGATCTGCCAATAGCCTGCTGTCAGGTCGAAGATGCTGAGGTAGCGGGCAGCTCCCATTCGGTCGACTAGTTCATCTGCCCGGGGGATGGGATGTGCGTCTGTTCGGGTGACCGCATTCAAGCCCCGGTAGTCGACGCAGAACCGGAGTTCTGGTGTGGTGCCGGGGGCAGCTGCTTTGGGGACCAGTACGACAGGGCTGGCCCAGGGACTGTCTGAGGGCTCGATGACCCCGAGCGTGAGCATCTTGGCTACTTCTTCCTGGATGCAGGCCCGTACCCGATCTGGCACGCGGTAGGCCCGGTGGCGGATAGGGGGGCTGTCCCCGGTGTCCACATCGTGCACACACCAGGAAGTGACACCTGGGGTGAGGGAGAACAGGCTGGCGAACTGTGACAGGAGGGCTTGACACTCTTGGCGTTGTTCTCTGGTGAGGGTCTCCGAGAGCCGGACCCCATCCACGGAACCGTCTTGCTCCTGAGTCCGTAGGAGGTCAGGGAGAGGCTCGGAGTCTTCTTCAACCCCATTGTCTGTGGCCATCAGGAGGCTGAGCTCTGTTCGCACAAAGTGGGGCTTTAGTCTGTTAGCGTGGAGGACCCGGAGAGGGTTCCGGGAGGATTCCATGTCGATGAGATAGGTGGCAGGACCCTTGCGCTCGATTACTTTGAAGGGCCCCGTCCATTTGTCTTGTAGGGCGCATGGCTCAGTGGGGGACATCACCCATACCTGTTGGCCAGGTTCGAATTCAATGGATGAGGCATTCTGGTCATACCATTTTTTCATGTCCTCTTGACTGGCCTCTAGGTTGGCTTTCGCTAGTTCTCTGAACCGCCGGGTCTGGTTGCGGAGGGTGAGGAGGTACCGGAAGACATCTGGAGGGTTCTTTAACGGAGGCATCTCCCAGCCCTCTTTGACTAGGCTGAGCGGCCCCCGCACTGGGTGTCCATATAGCAGTTCAAATGGGCTGAAGCCTAGGGATTTCTGAGGGACCTCTCGGTAGGCGAAGAGGAGGCACGGCAGCAGCACATCCCACTGGCGACGGAGGGGCTCTTCCAACCCCCCGATCATCCCCTTTAGCGTGCGGTTGAACCGCTCAACAAGTCCGTTCCCTTGGGGGTGATAGGGGGTCGTGAATCGGTAGGTGACCCCGCACTGTTGCCAGAGGGATTTCATGTATTTAGAGATAAAGTTCGTGCCTCTGTCGCTGACGACTTCTCGGGGGAAGCCCACACGGGAGAAGATCCCCATCAGAGCCCGGCCGACTACCGGGGCTGTCACAGTCCGCAGCGGGACAGCCTCAGGGTAGCGGGTGGCGTGGTCCACTAGCACCAAGATGAATCGATGGCCTTGTTTTGTGCGCGGGTCCAGGGGCCCCACAATGTCTATTCCGACCCTCTCAAATGGGGTAGTGACCACAGGGAAAGGTTGCAGGGGGGCCTTTAGTTTGCGGCCGCTCTTTCCACTGGCTTGGCACGTGGGGCAAGATCGGCAATGCTGGTGCACATCGTTCCTCATTTTGGGCCAGAAGAAGTGGGTCACTAGGCGACTGTAGGTTTTATCCTGTCCCAGGTGCCCTGCCAGGGGGACATCGTGGGCCAGGTTTAGCAGAAAGTCTCTAAAACGGAGGGGCACCACTAATACTCTGTTGGCCCCCAGCTCGGCGATTCTTTGCTCGCTGTACAGCAGATCATTGTCCCAGTAGACCCAATGAGTTCCGGAGGTATCCCCTGCGCTTTGGGCGAGCGCTTGCTGGCGGAGTCCCTCGAGGGAGGGACAGGTCTTCTGTTCTTGGCGAAATTGTTCTTGCGTGGGCCCTCCCTCTTGAGGCCACTGGTCGAGGTTAGCGAGGTCGGAGGGTTGAGCTGGTTCGGGGGGGATGTCATGGTCGGTGGTTTCGGCTGGGGCGACCGGAGGCGGTGGCGCCGGCCATTCGGGTTCTTCTGGGCGGTGGTTGGCACGGGCGGCCCTGGACCGGGTGGTGACGCACGCCCAGTCTGGGACGCCTAACATCCCCAGGTGTTCTCTTCGCTCCACGGCTGCCCACGGAGAGCTTTCAAGGTCATTTCCAAGGAGGCAGTCTACGGGGGCGTCGTCTCGGACCGTTACTTTCAACATGCCGGAGACCCCTCCCCATTCGAAAGGGACGCAGGCCATCCGACACAAACTTTCCGAGTTATCGGCTGATCGTACAGGGCAAAGAATGTTCGGTAGATACTGTTCTGGGGCCACCAGGTGACAGCGGACGGCTGTTACACTGGCCCCGGTGTCACGAAGGGCTTCAGCCCGGCGTCCATTGATGCTCACCCATTGGCTGTACTTCTGGGTGTTAGCGGGTAGGGGGACCCGCGGGACCATGTCTTTTCCCCCTAAGCATGCTAGAGCCATGGCGGCTGGCTCCCACTCCTGATGCTCTTGTTCGTATTCTTCCTGCTCCTCGGAGATCTGTTCTTCTCCTAGGGCCGCGGCGGCCACTTGGCGGGGCCTTGGGCTCTGGTACTGCGGGCAGTTTGGGTCGTTTGCGTAGTGGCCGACTCGTTGGCATCGGTGACACGTGACATTGGCTCTGTACCCCGGTCGCGCCGGGGTGCTGCCCCGGTTGGCCGGGGGGGTGGTGCTGGTTGTGGGGGCGGCCGGAGCGTTGTCTCTTCCTCGTCCTTGGCCCCCTCCTCCTCCTCTGGGTCGGTGCTGACCATTGTTGTTCCGGTTCTGTTCGTAGAACCCATTCCGGCCCACTCTGGTGATCTCCCACCGGTCAGCTTCCGCTGCGAGCTGCCGGGGATCTGTTAACTTGCTGTCGAGGAGGTGCTGGCGGAGTTCAATGAAGCAATTGTTCGACAGATGCTCCCATACCATCAGATTGAACAGTTGTTCATAGGTTGTGACGTTGCTTCCTCTGATCCAGCCCTCGAAGGCTCGGCTAAAGTAGGTTACGTAGTCCACCCAAGTTGTACCCGGGATGCGGGTGCAGTCTCGGAACCTCTGACGGTACATCTCGGGTGTGAGGCCATAGCGGGTGAGGAGGGCCGCTTTCATATGGTCATATGAGGTCATCTGGTGGTCCGGAAGTTGTAGCAGGGTATCGCGGCCCTCATTGAGGAATCTCCCCCATAGACCGGCTCCCCAATCGCTTCTATCGATCCGGTGTGCAGTCATAGCGATTTCATAGGCCTTAAACCATTGCTGGATGTCGTCCTCTCGGAAATATTCTCGGACAACATCCTTGGGGATGTGTACCTTTTTCTCTGTGGTCCCTGAGGTGTGGGGTCGCTCGGGCACCCCTGCTTCTTTATTCTGCTTGCGCAGGTTGATCTCGGCTAGGTTTCGTTCGTGTTCGTACGCCAGTTTCTTTTCCTCGAGCTCCCTTTGTCTCTGTTTCTCCTCTCTTTCTTCTCGGAGACGCAGGTGCTCTAAGTTGATTTTTTGTTCGGCCAGCTTGAGTTCAATGTCCATCTTGAGTCGGGCCATTTCCAGCTCGTGTAGTCGGGTTCTTTCTCTTTCCTGGATCTCGTCTTGCGAGAGACCCGTTCTTTGCCCTTCAGGGGCCGTGGTGGTTTTTTCTGCGGTGCTTTGATCGGGGGTTCCGGCAGCCCCGGTCTCTGCCCAAGATTCTAGGGCATGCTTAAAATCGTCTTTGGTGCTCAGTCCGGTGGTAGCGATACCCAGTTCGATGCAGAATTGTTTTAGTTCACGATGGCTGTACTCCTCTAGTTTCTCCATTTGGAATTTCTCGGTTGATCCGCTTTCTTTAGTTGTCATTGTGATTTCGTCGTGGGGTGAGCTACTCTCTGTACGTTATGCGGTGATTCGAATCGCGCCGCTGGCCACCAATGTTAGACGGACCGGGAGGGTCGGCCGAGACTACGGGGAGAGGTCTCCGGGGAGAGCCGTCTCCAACGACTGTACAGACAAGTAACTTCCCCCCCACAGACGGACACCACACAAGATTGAAGGTTAACGAGACTTTATATGCAATTCTTAGGTTACGATGATATGATACAAGGAGGTCTGGACTCAGGGGTCCCCTCGGTTCTAGTCTCTGGCTTAGGAAAGGGGTAGCGGGACAGTCTTTGTTACCAATGAGTGGGAATTAGCTCTCAATCCTCGAGCTCGGCGTTCTAGATGATCGGGCCGCGGCGGAGCCAGGCAGGTCCCGAGATGGACGAATGAAAGACGACGGTCCGCGGCGGAGCCTGCAGGTCCCGGTGAAGATGATGGTTACAACGGTCCGCGGCAACGCCAGCAGGTCCCGACGACGATGAAGGATTTGAAGGTTGCGAAGGCTGTGGCAGCGCCAACAGGCAGGATGATGGTGCACAAGACAGAGCTACGGCAGTGCCAGCAGTCCGTCAAGGATGAGTTCCTCTTTACGTCTCTCGACTCCAAGATACAACTGCCTTCCTGCTCTGGAGCGGCCCCAGTTATAGGGCTGGCGTGCTTTGATGTCCGGACCCTCGCACTTGGAGGTCGGGAGGTCCGGGATGAGGGAGTCCAGACACCCAGCAGGGGGGTGGAGCCAGCGCCCGGGGAGGCGATGGGCGAGCGGCACTTGGCGGGGGAGAGCCATCGGCACCTCTTTCTCCCATTGACTTGCCAAGTAGCCCGCTCACCTCCTGGGTGGAGGGTGGTGCCGGAATGTCTGAGGCCGGGCCAGGCCCAGGGTTGAGGTCGATCGGGGGCCAGGCGGCCTCGTGGCGGAGTGTCCAAGATGGCGCCCCAGGCTGGGCGCGTGGGCCGGCAGTGGATCGGACCCACGAGGTCAACGTGCTCGAGGGCAGGGGTCCCTGAGGGGACGGAGGACGTGCAATGGTGGTGTGTGGTACTTGCGTGACTGGACTCAGGCCTGGTTGGGCCGGGGGAGAGCGGCCCTTCATGTGGCCTGTCCAACAATCACCTATAATGAATGTTATTATGGACGCGCCACAATTTGTGGTGAAGGATGTGAGCGAGGTGCTTCCTTCAGCCTGCAGGAGGGGGCGGGGAGTGGTGATGTGAGAGAGGCTTTAAGTATCTCAGGAGTGGATACACTGCATGGGTGAGACCTGTTATGTGAGAGAGTCATGTAAAGACTACAGGGGTAAGAAGAGCCCACTCCAGGAGGAGGGAGGCTGTGCTGCGAGAGGGAGATAGATAGAAATACCTATGATATATAGAAGAGGGAGACCCATGATATTAGAGAGACATTTAAAGGCCTCACGGTATAAAAAGGCTGGGCTTACAATGAGTGGCAGAGGGCCGCAGACCCAATAAGAAAGCGGGAAAGAACGAAAAAGAAAGGAGGTAAGAAAGAAGAAAGTAAGGAACAAAGAGAATAACAAGAAAGAGAGAAAAAAAGAAAAAAGAATCAAGAAAAAAGACAAAAGTGAAAAAAGGAAAAAATGGAAGAAAGAAAGAAGGAAAGCAGGAAAGAAATGAGAAATGTTACCAGGGAAGAAGGCAAGAGAGAATGAAAGCAAGAAAGAAGGAAAATGACAGGAAGTAAAGAAGGCAAGAGAGAAATAAAGCATGAATGAAGGAAGAAGATATGCAAGAAAGAAAGCAAGAGAGAAAAATCAGGAAGGAAGTAATGCAAGAAAAAATAAAGAATGAATGAAAGAATACAGTGGAAAGCAAGAAAGAAGAAAAGAAAGAAAAAAGAAAGAAACAAACAAACAAACAAACAAAGAAAGAAAGAAAGAAAGAAAGAAAGAAAAAAGAAAGAAAGAAAAGAAAGAATGGAAGAGAAAGAAAGCAAGAAAGAAAGAAAGAGAGAAAGAAAGAAAGAAAGAAAGAAGGAAAGAAAGAAAGAAAGAAAGAAAGGAGCAGAGAAAGAAAGAGAAATAGAAAGCGAAGGGAAGGAAAGAGAAATGAGAGAAAGAAAGAAAGAAAGAAAGAAAGAAAGAAAGAAAGAAAGAAAGAAAGAAAAAGTGTTTCAATTGTTACAAATTTAGTATGATAAACTCTGGTTTTCATCCTCTGCAAAGTTTATTAAAAAAAACATTGGTGAAATTGAGTCCAGAATAAACATGTTCTAAAGAATTGTCCACTTATAATTTCCACATGTATAATATTGAAGCTTTCGATAACTTAACACAGAGCAGTTTCAATGGGATGAAATATGCTATACTGTGAGGTTCACTGACACAACACCGATGTAACATTTTTTAAAGTTAAAAATATCGAGTAAAAAATATAGACATCAAAATGTATGACTCCTAAACTTAAACAGGTAAGTACAAAAATATTGACTAACAAATATCAATGTAAAAAATTGAGATGTATAAAAAAATATTGACTTTTATATAAATATAAAATAAGATAATATATATTAAATATTAAATATAATTTTAACAAAATAAAATAAATGTAATCTACATTTTAATAAAATATAACAAATAAACTTCCTAAAAAACACACAAACAATAATTTATACATAAATATTTACTTTAAAACATTTTAAAAACTTTTTTTAATTTATGTTAAAAGTTTAAAATAATATAAAAAATAAAAATATACAGTAATGATTTCAAAATTAAAAAACAAAAATCAATACTGAATTTAAATATTAATCTATTAAAAAAATGACACTTAAATTTCACAATTCAATCAGTGCAATAGGAGCGAAAGTGTTGGATAGCAAAGGGGTAAAAATTACTATTCCAACTCCAGTGAGTGCAGCAGTAGAGAAAGTGTTGGATAGCGGAGGGGTAAAATGTACTATTCCCTCTCCAGTGAGAGCAACAATAGGGAAAGTGTTGGATAGCAGAGGGGCAAAAATTACTATTACCACTCCAAAGAGTGCAACAATAGTGAAAGTGTTTTACAGTGGAGGGGTAAAAATTACTTTTCCCACTCCACTGAATGCAACAGTAGGATAAGTGTTGGATAGGGGAGGGGTAAAAGGTTTTTTTCCCACTCTGGTGAGTTGAACATGAGGGAAAGTGTGGGATAGCAAAGGGGTTAAAATTACTGTTGGACAGGCCACATGAAGGGCCCGCTCCCCCTCTGCCCGACCAGGCCCGAGCCCGGTCCCTCAAGTGTCACACACCACCACTTCACGTTTTCCGTCCCCTCCGGGACCCCTGCCTCTGGACATATCAACCTCGTGGGCCCGATCCACTACTGGCCCGCGCGCCCAACCTGGGCGCCATCTTGGACACTACACCACGAGGCCGCGTGGCCTCCGATCGACCCTAACCCTGGGCCTGGCCAGGCCTCAGACATCCCGGCACCACCATCCACCCAGGAGGTGAGCGGACTACTTGGCAGGTCAATGGGAGAAAGAGGTGTCGATGGCTCTCCCCCGCCAGGTACCGCTCGCCCCCAACCTCCCCGGGCGCTGGCTCCACCCCCCTGCTGGGTGTCTGGACTCCCTCATCCCGGACCCCCCGACCTCCAAGTGCGAGGGTCCGGACATCAAAGGGCACCAGCCCTATAACTGAGGCAGCTCCAGGGCAGGAAGGCAGTTGTATCCTGGAGTCGAGAGACGCAGAGAAGAACTCATCCTTGACGGACTACTGGCGCTGCCGTAGCTCTGCCTTGCGAACCATCGTCCTGCCTGCTGGCGCTGCCGCAACCTTCGTAACCTTCATCGTCGTCGGGACCTGCTGGCGTGGCCGCGGACCGTTTGTAACTACCATCTTCATCGGGACCTGCTGGCTCCGCCGCGGACTGTCGCTTCCTTCATCCATCTCGGGACCTGCTGGCTCCGCCGCGGCCCGACCATCTAGAACGCCGAGCTCGAGGATTGAGAGCTATTTCATCTATTGGTAACAAGACTGTCCCGCTACCCTTTTCCCAATCCAGAGACCAGAATCGAGGGGACCCCTGAGTCCAGACCTCCTTGTATCATTTTACCGTACTTGAAGAATTGCTTATAAAGTATCGTTGAACCTTATCCTTGTGTGGTGTACGTCTGTGGGGGGGGAAGTTACTTGTCTGTACGATCGCTGGAGACGGCTCTCCCCGGAGACCTCTCCCCTTATCCTCGGCCGACCCTCCCGGTCCGTCTAACATTGGTGGCCAGCGGCGCGATCCGAATCACCGCATAATCGTACAGAGAGTAGCTCACCCCACGACGAAATCACGATGACAACCAAAGAAAGCGGATCCACCGAGAAATTTCAGATGGAGAAATTGGAAGAATACAGCCATCGTGAATTAAAACAATTCTGCATCGAACTAGGTATCGCTACCACCGGTCTAAGTACCAAAGACGATTTCAAGCATGCCCTGGAGTCCTGGGCAGAAACCGGGGCCGTCAGACCCCCGGACCAAAATATCGCAGCAGTAGAAAAAGACACTACGGCCCCCGAGGAGCGAAGAACGGGTCTCTCGCAAGACGAGATCCAGGAACGAGAAAGAACACGACTACATGAACTAGAAATGGCCCGGCTCAAAATGCCTTGACGGACTACTGGCGCTGCCGTAGCTCTGCCTTGCGAACCATCGTCCTGCCTGCTGGCGCTGCCGCAACCTTCGTAACCTTCATCGTCGTCGGGACCTGCTGGCGTGGCCGCGGACCGTTTGTAACTACCATCTTCATCGGGACCTGCTGGCTCCGCCGCGGACCGTCGCTTCCTTCATCCATCTCGGGACCTGCTGGCTCCGCCGCGGCCCGACCATCTAGAACGCCGAGCTCGAGGATTGAGAGCTATTTCATCTATTGGTAACAAGACTGTCCCGCTACCCTTTTCCCAATCCAGAGACCAGAATCGAGGGGACCCCTGAGTCCAGACCTCCTTGTATCATTTTACCGTACTTGAAGAATTGCTTATAAAGTATTGTTGAACCTTATCCTTGTGTGGTGTACGTCTGTGTGGGGGGAAGTTACTTGTCTGTACGATCGCTGGAGACTGCTCTCCCCGGACACCTCTCCCCTTATCCTCGGCCGACCCTCCCGGTCCGTCTAACAATTACTATTCCCACTCCAGTGAGTGCATCAATAGGGAAAGTGTTGGATAGTGTGTGGTGTGGCTCACTGGTTAGAGGCGGTAGACCCAGAAGCAGAGGTCGGCCCAGGACCAGGGTTCAATTCCCGACGCGGCAGGGTGTTGGGCCAATGTCAGCGGGCTTGATAAATCTAGTCTTCCGTGCCACTCTAACCATGGGTTCCACTCAGCAACTCCGGGCAATAGCTTGCTTAATCTCCACAAACGGCCCCATCAACGCTGGGGATGCCTGGTTTCACCTTGGGGGTGCCCAATAGGGTCCATCTCACAGGGAAAGCCAGGACTGGTTCCCCAGCATTATACAGCACCAGGAAACCTATGGGTAGCAGTGCGCTTTACAAGCTCAAACATTAATTAATTAATTAATAGTAGGGGGGTTAGCATTACTATTCTAACTCCAGTGAGTGCAACAGTAGGGAAAGTGTTGTTATTTTAAATTCAATGTACTTCTATAATTAACATATTAATAATCAATTACAAAATAATATTAATAAAAACGAATAAATATAAATTGACTACACACACTTTAACACTATAATATCCACAACACACACCTAAATTAAACTATAAAAGAATAAAACACTATTAAAACGTATTTTTAAATTAAAAACTATTACTATTAACAACTAAAAATAAAGTAATTAAAATGTATTCAATACCCACCCTTTATCCCTTTAAAAGTAAAACCAACACATAAAAAAACAATTACCTAAAAAAATCAAATAATGAACATTAATTAACAACTTTATATTAATTAATTAAAACACAAATTACTTCCCACCCTCTACTCCTATAAATATCACAACACACACCTACAATTAATTACACAATTACCATAATAACATTTTAATTAATTTAATGAATATCAATTAACAAAAAAACTACTTAACACCTTTTACTCTTATGAACCCTAAAACACACACCTAAAATTATTTACACAAATACCATAATTAATTATCAATTATTTAATTAAGATTAATTAACAACTAACTATTAATTCATAAATTAAAAATGAATAACTTCCCACCCTTTACAACTATAAACAGCATAACACACACCTGAAATTATTATACAATTACCATAAATAACTACCACTTAATTAATTAAAATTAATTAACAACCAACTATTAATTAATTAATAATAAATTACTTTACACATTTAAAACTATAAAATCTGAATTAAACAAATATTAATAAGTAATCAATTAATTTAATATAATTAAAATTACTTCCCTCCCTATTCCCTTATAAACCCAGAACCTACTGAAGAACTAACAATGCAAAATTCAAATAAAAATTATTAATAACTACTAACAACTTAACACATATTTTAAACATAAAAAATAAACTCCTATACAAAAAAACATACATCACATACATATAAAATATATTCTAAAATAGATAACATTAATTTAAAAACGATATTTTCAACAACTATATTTTTGCAAACGATATTGGAAACTTCGATATTTTAAAAAAGTGATATTACTTACCTTAAGTCGATATTCTTGATCACGATTTTCTTGCTGTCGATATTTCTGAACCACAATATTTATTACTCAATATTTGTGTAACTTGATATTTTTTACTCGATATTCTGTCTGCACACCATACTGTGACATACCAACAGACAAAGACTAAACAAAGAACATTCCAGAAGGAATTTACAGCAGCATTTGTAGGAGACAGGAACTCGTAAAGATGGAATGTGGCCTGTGCCACATGGTAGAGTCCTGCTGTCACAGCAAACTCTAAACTCAAAGGCAACATCAAAGTAATAAAGTAAATGAAAAATCGGCACAGAAGCGAACTAGCTTGTGTGCAGATGTGCTCCTTGTGAAAGTGCAAAATGCAGTCACTCAAAGTGAAGTTCACCAGTGGCTGAAGAAGGCGGACCCATTGGCCCACGCTGTATCTGTAGTGGGTGGAACCAAAATGTGAATGACACAACAGTCGACCAATGGATGAAGAAATCCGTCTGAAAACCCCTTTAAGTATATTGTACATGTATATTTTTTCACATCAAAAGGTCTTGACTAACGCAAGATCTAAAAATGGTAATAGTTAGATTCTCCTTAGGTTCAATTGAATGAATGTGGCAGTGAAGATTGTTGCTGCAATCCAGTGACACTGTGACATCCTTCAGAGTCAGACATTAGCAAATCAATCAGGCGCTGGGCACCTCCATGCCCTTAAGGTCTGTCGTGGCCCAGGCACTGCTTGTGGGGTTTTCTTAAGAAGGTCAGAGTCCTGGGACTTTGGGCGGGTCGATCTCTCATGTCCAGTTGGATGCAGACACAGGGGATACCCTTGGAGGTCTCTCTATGTGCACAGTTGAGTGTGGCAGTGCTTGTTCAGTGTGCCAGCTTTAAGGCGCTCTGCTGCAGCCGGTGGGACGCTTAGGGCATGTGTGGGATGCAGGAGGTTTCAACCCCAGGACAACACACCTGGGACAATCAGTGGCACACAAACAGACAGCAGCTATCAACAGGGGGAAAGCAGTCACAAAGAGGATATTGAATGATGCAGCTTTCAGCAGATGGCCAGGACGCAGAGATGCCCGAGAGGGCTGTGAGCACAGGGGGGAGGGGGGGGGGGGAGAAAGTGGGGGGAGGAGGGGGGGTTAGGGGGATTTTTGGGGTACCCACACAAAGATCAGCTTTTGGCCCAATGTAACCCTCAGCTCTGAGGTCACATCGCGCAGATGCTACCAGTCAGCAGAGGTCTCTCTCTGGGGAACACGAGGGGGCATATTACCAACAAGTAGCGATATTTATCGCTAAATAGGCTTAGCGGCGATTTTTTTATCGTTGCCTATCGCTGGATATGTTAGCGGAGAAAACATACTATTCCATTGTGCTAAAATATCCAGCAATAGCTGCTAATTGCGTGAATATCGCTGAGAATACAGCAATATTCACCCATTAGCTACGAAATGCTCTTAGCCATGTTATCCACCTCCCATTGGATAACATGGCTAAGAACTGGTCTGGGCAGGTGTTAGTATTTGGAGATATTCGCACTTAGCGCGAATATTTCCAACTCTACGCCTGCCTTGCTAATAGGCGATAGCGATGTTAGCGACTGCTTTTAGTCGCTAACTGGTTGGGTATGCCCACTTTGCATGTCATTAGTGATAAACATCGCTGACATGCAAAGTGGGCCCCAAACCGCTCGCTATCGCCAAAAAGCTGTCGCTAACATCAGTTAGCGACATCTTGCTAATGGGGCGATAGAATTATCACCGCTTAGCGGCCGAAAACGGCCGCTAAATCGGCGATAATTGCCTATCGCCCCCTTGGTAATATGCCCGAAGAGACCTAAAACATATTCTCCGTGTTAGCAGGGCGCAAGCATCAAAGGCCTTTCTTCTTCACTCTGGGACTCGGGTCCTGGCTCCGGGAGGGGGCCAGGCTGTCTGTCTGTCGGTCAGTCCCATGGCCAGTGCTCCAGCAAAGAGCTCTGCCGCAGTCACAGGATGAAGCTGTCTCTGACTCACAGGACCAGCCACACTGTGGAGTCAGTGACACACCGGCCACTCAGAGATAGTTCAGAGCTTGAAAAGGGAAAGTGAACCATCCAAGGTCAACTGCACCTTCACTGCTCAGTGCCATGGCAGCGCACATCCCATAATGCTTACAGTGCCTTTGCCTTGGTTGAGTGACCGCTGTCAGCAAGGCCAGCAGCTGTCTCGGGATCTGCACACAGGTGAGGCCCCACATAGAGGTTTCTAGAGCCTGCCGCGGACCCACAACACATCACACTTTCACATGTCTCAGAAAGAAGGGGGGTCCGTCTGAGGCATGACAGAGCACACACATGTGCCTGGCATATTAAAGGAGGCCAGGGGCGGCCTTAGGCATGTTCAAGCTGTGCACCTGCACTGGGCCACCAAACCCCAAGGGCCACTACGCCAAAATATATCCTTAATATAATAATCCTCTGAAGATGGATACATATTTGTGTGGCGGCCCCTGGCAGGGATTTGGCGTTCTCCGGCTCTGTTCCACTTCCAAACACCCTGAGCCCCCCCTCTTCACTGGCCGCTGCACTCCGCCCTGCCCGGACCCCCTCTTCCGGGGCCCCCTACCTACGCTCCCTGGCCAGGGCCGCCATGAGCCTAGAGCCGCCCCTGTGGAGGCACGTGGGTTATCAATCAATAGAAAAACAGTGTGCAGCCCCTCGCACTCCTTTCTTGTTTCTTGTGTTTTTTATGTTATCGTGAACAATCTCTGCCGACACGTTTCATGGACTGAATCACTTCGTGGGGGATTCAAATGAATCCATCAACGCGTCACACAGACTGACAGGTGTGAAGATTGCCATAAATATATATTTTTGTCAAACACAGTTACTAGTACAAAACCTAATTTATTATTTAGTAGAAATCGGTCTCCATTAAGTGCAAGGCGCAGGCACTGCAAAAATACATGGAACAAAAATGTATGACTGACACAAAACTGAATAGTGTCCTTGAAGCGTGACCTTGTACTAAAACAACAGGACACACATTAGTCACATAACTATGACATTCATTCATCCATATTTGGTGTTTAAGAAACTGCAAAAAGTTATTCGCATAAGATGTGTGTATTTGGATGCAGTAATGTGCCTGAATGGCTCCTTCGTGATGTACAAGTGGCTGCTTAAAAAGAAAAAAGCATTGGCAGAGCAAACAGGTCCCGCATTTGATAGATTTATTGGCTTTGTTGGAGTAGAGTGAAGTGGTGTGGAGTGGCGTGGTTTAGACTGTAGAGTAGTGGCATTATGTGGTAAGGAGTGGCATTGCATGGCGTGCAGTGGATCAGTATTGTATGACATAGGATAGAGTGGAGTGCAGTGCAATGCTGTGGCATTGTGTGGAGTAGAATGGAGTGGAGTGCAGTGCTGTGGCATTGTGTGGAGTAGAGTGGAGTGCAGTGGCATTGTGTGGAGTAGAATGGAGTGGAGTCCAGTGCTGTGGCATTGTGTGGAGTAGAGTGGAGTGCAGTGGCATTGTGTGGAGTAGAATGGAGTGGAGTGCAGTGCTGTGGCATTGTGTGGAGTAGAGTGGAGTGCAGTGGCATTGTGTGGAGTAGAATGGAGTGGAGTGCAGTGCTGTGGCATTGTGTGGAGTAGAGTGGAGTGGAGTGGCATTGTGTGGAGTAGAATGGAGTGGAGTGCAGTGGCATTGTGTAGAGTAGAATGGATTGGAGTGCAGTGCTGTGGCATTGTGTGGGGTAGAGTGGAGTGCAGTGCGGTGGCATTGTGTGGAGTAGAATGGAGTGGAGTGCAGTGCTGTGGCATTGTGTGGAGTAGAATGGAGTGGAGTGCAGTGCTGTGGCATTGTGTGGAGTAGAGTGGAGTGCAGTGGCATTGTGTGGAGTAGAATGGAGTGGAGTGCAGTGCTGTGGCATTGTGTGGAGTAGAGTGGAGTGCAGTGGCATTGTGTGGAGTAGAATGGAGTGGAGTGCAGTGCTGTGGCATTGTGTGGAGTAGAGTGGAGTGCAGTGGCATTGTGTGGAGTAGAATGGAGTGGAGTGCAGTGCTGTGGCATTGTGTGGAGTAGAGTGGAGTGGAGTGGCATTGTGTGGAGTAGAATGAAGTGGAGTGGAGTGCAGTGGCATTGTGTAGAGTAGAATGGATTGGAGTGCAGTGCTGTGGCATTGTGTGGGGTAGAGTGGAGTGCAGTGCGGTGGCATTGTGTGGAGTAGAATGGAGTGGAGTGCAGTGCTGTGGCATTGTGTGGAGTAGAATGGAGTGGAGTGCAGTGCTGTGGCATTGTGTTGAGTAGAGTGGAGTGGAGTGCAGTGCTGTAGCATTGTGTGGAGTAGAATGGAGTGGAGTGCAATGCTGTGCGATTTTGTGAAGTAGAATGGAGTGGAGTGCAGTGCTGTGCGATTTTGTGAAGTAGAATGGAGTGGAGTGCTGTGGCATTGTGTGGAGTAGAGTGGAGTGCAGTGCTGTGGCATTGTGTGGAGTAGAATGGAGTGGAGTGCAATGCTGTGCGATTTTGTGAAGTAGAATGGAGTGGAGTGCAATGCTGTGCGATTTTGTGAAGTAGAATGGAGTGGAGTGCTGTGGCATTGTGTGGAGTAGAGTGGAGTGCAGTGCTGTGGCATTGTGTGGAGTAGAATGGAGTGGAGTGCAATGCTGTGGCATTGTGTGGAGTAGAATGGATTGGAGTGCAGTGCTGTGGCATTATGTGGAGTAGAGTGGAGTGGAGTGGAGTGCAGTGCTGTGGCATTGTGTGGAGTAGAGTGGAGTGGAGTGCAGTGCTGTGGCATTGTGTGGAGTAGAGTGGAGTGGAGTGCTGTGGCATTGTGTGGAGTAGAGTGGAGTGGGGTGCAGTGTTTTGGCATTGTGTGGAGTAGAGTGGAGTGGAGTGCAGTGCTGTGGCATTGTGTGGAGTAGAGTGGAGTGGAGTGGAGTGCTTTGGCATTGTGTGTAGTAGAGTGGAGTGGAGTGCAGTGCTTTGGCATTGTGTGGAGTAGAGTGGAGTGGAGTGCAATGCTGTGGCATTGTGTGGAGAGAGTGCAGTGCTGTGGCATTGTGTGGAGTAGAACTGAGTGCAGTGCTGTGGCATTGTGTGGAGTAGAGTGGAGTGGAGTGCAATGCTGTGGCATTGTGTGGAGTAGAGTGGAGTGAAGTGCAGTGCTGTGGCATTGTGTGGAGTAGAGTGGAGTGGAGTGCAGTGCTTTGGCATTGTGTGGAGTAGAGTGGAGTGGAGTGCAATGCTGTGGCATTGTGTGGAGTAGAGTGGAGTGGAGTGCAGTGCTTTGGCATTGTGTGGAGTAGAGTGGAGTGGAGTGCAATGCTGTGGCATTGTGTGGAGAGAGTGCAGTGCTGTGGCATTGTGTGGAGTAGAACTGAGTGCAGTGCTGTGGCATTGTGTGGAGTAGAGTGGAGTGGAGTGCAATGCTGTGGCATTTTGTGGAGTAGAGTGGAGTGAAGTGCAGTGCTGTGGCATTGTGTGGAGTAGAGTGGAGTGGAGTGCAGTGCTGTGGCATTGTGTGGAGTAGAGTGGAGTGGAGTGCAGTGCTGTGGCATTGTGTGGAGTAGAGTGGAGTGGCCTTGTGTAATGTGGAGCAGCACTGTATGGCGTGGAGTGAAGTGGCATACTGCAGGGTTGAGTGGCATGCACTGTCCACAGGGAAGAACTGGAGGTTTTGGTTGATCAATTATTGAAGGTTCTGCATGGGATTTAAGTGGGAAGTCAAGAGGATATTTCTGTAGTAAGGAAATCCCTCCTTACAGTTCTGTTAAGGAAGTTTATCTTAAGGAAGGAAAAACAGGCAGATTAATTTATACCAAAAACCTCAAAATATTTGATAGCAACTTCCAAGCTATGGACTAGTGAACACATTTTTGTAAACAAAAACACTGTTCATTTAAGACCACCGCTCCCTAATGTCCGACAAGGCATGAGGCAGGACACTGAGGGGCATATGTAAAAGGGCCTAAAGCTGCCATGTGAATAAGGCTTCCTTTCACGAAAATTTAGCATGAAAGGGGTGGGCAATGGGTATTACGGTGGGTAGTCCGCTGCAACACCCATTGATTTTGACGCTGCTCACTATTTACATGGGTGGCGTAAATATGGGGCAGCGCCAAAATTAAGAACAAAAAAAAACCTGGTCTTAACATGGTGAAACAAGTGTTGTAAGTAAACCTCTGCCAGGCCTACTTAGTGCAAGGGTTCACCCTTCTCTGCACAGGGTCCTCAGACCTTAGGAAGAAGTTGGCAATGAAACTGGAAATACAAAAGCAAAGTTTATTAAACCTTTAAAGGTGGTACTACAGCCCACACAACACCCTTTGGTATTGTATCGAGTAGCACACGGAACTGAAGCACATGGTCCTCTTTTATACACAATGAGGGGGCTCAAGAAAAGGCGGTACAAAAGACAAGAGCAGATTTATGGCCATACAAGGACATTTTAGAAGGCACAATCGATAGATGGGCGGAATTAACAGTCTCCGATCACATTCCTGTCTGGAACCAATTAAGTAACGGTCACTGATCCTACTGCGCATGTCTGGACATGTTGGAAGCGGAGACTACTAAAAATAGCCTGTTGCCGGGCAGACTCCAGGCGCGATGAACAAGGAGGTAGGACATAGCGCATGGCGAGCACATGGCAATGTATGGCACACAAAATGGGCGCTACAAATTCAAGATGGAGTCGGCACATTTGTTACGATAATGGTTAAACAAAGCAAGTCTTCTGCTAATGCTTAACCTAATCGCCGTTGATTTACAACACGAGGAGAAATGGTTACTAACTCCTCGCTTTTGCTGTTTCTATGTGCGTTGCATTGTGCTGCACACATTGAAACAGGAAAATGCCATGAAGGATTGTTTATGTGCAGGAAGGTGTTCCATCCTGCACATAAATGATCATTAAAAAATGACGATTCACAACTTTTATGTTTGCTGCACATTGCAGCACACATAAGAGTTGCAAGTCGCCATTGCCCCCAATGCAGGCACCCTTGCACTAAGGTGCCTGCGCATCTTAATATAGCGCCAGCGCTAGGAAAAACGCAGGGGTGCACCGTATTATTGTTAATATGGTGCATCCCTGCGTGAACTGAAGGAACGTAGCGTTAGCAATTTTGTTGATTACCTGCACTCTGCCAGTTCATTGTACATATGCCCCTGAGTTCTCTCTTTCCTCGACTCTTTTTAATAAGAACTATACAAAAAATGTGGAAGGCAGGTCTGAAGGAAAATTGTGGAATCCTCATCTACCATTTTCAATATTGTTTTAGGGTTTTTTTCCCATAGTTCCCGGGGGTCCTAAAAAACTTCCGGCCTATCTCCCTGCTCCCTGCCCCAGCGAAGATGCTTGAGGCACATCTTAACAAGCATCTCGCCGTTTTTGTGGAAAGATCAGGATGCCTAGACTCCACCCAGCATGGATTTAGGAGAGAATTCAGCACCGAGTCAGCCCCCACCATCGTGCTCGATAAGATCCGCACGACAGTAGATGAGGGTCAGACCTCTCTCCTGGTCCTGCTAGATCTAACTGCGGCTTTCGACACCCTCTCCCCTTCAGTACTTACATCTCGGCTGAGGGAGGTGGGGGTGAAGAACGCAGCTCTGGATCTTTTGACCTCTTTCCTCACGGGGAGGGAACAAAGAGTCAAGCTAGGGGAGTTCCTATCTCCATCCCGACCAGTGCTATGTGGGGTTCCTCAAGGGTCAGCACTCAGCCCGACCCTTTTTAATATCTATGTTACCCCACTAGCCAAATTAATAAGATCGTTCGGGATGGAGGTAGTTTCTTACGCAGACGACACTCAAATCCTCGTCTCTCTTCCCCATTCAGATGAACTAATCGCCTCCAAGTTTAGATCTTGTATGGAGGCGGTTGGTCAATGGATGATTCAGAACTCTCTCAAACTGAATGGGGAGAAGACTGAGGTGATGGTGTTTGGGGGTAAAGACATGCCCTTCCCCTACAACTTCTGCTAAGAATCTCGGGGTGCTGATAGATCCTGCCCTTGACCTAGGCAGCCAGGTGAGCAGAACCGTCTCCACCTGTTGGGGCTTGATCCACACCCTACGCAGGATCAGGAAATATCTCTCCTTCCAGGCAAGGAAACAAATAGCCGTTGCCCTCATTGGCTCGCGCTTGGACTACTGTAATGCGCTGTATGCTGGACTTAACAAAGGCCAGCTGCAGCGCTTACAAGTGGTCCAAAACGCCATAGCCAGATTTGTCCTGGATGTTCCCAGACGCTCCTCGGCCACTGCAGCCAGGAAAACGCTGCATTGGCTGCCGCTAGAACACCGAATCCGGTTCAAGGTTCTTTGCATGACCTATAGAGCCATCGCCAAAAATAGCGATACCGGAATAGGGTCCATCATCTCCCACTATATCCCCCGTAGGAACCTGCGTTCCTCTGGGAAACTGCGTCTGACAGCCCCCCGTGTACGAAGAGCCAAATGGGGTGGCAGAGCCTTTTCCACTCTTGCTCCTAAGTGGTGGAATGAACTTCCTCTGGACCTGAGATCTCTCTCGTCCTTACAAAATTTCCGTACTGCTTTAAAAACTCTCCTCTTTCGGCAAGCATATATGTAAGGTCTCTTGTCTTTTTCCTGATCATTCTCTGATCATTTTTGTAGGTGCCTTGATACCTGCGGGTTACTGTTCTGCGCATTATAAATCTCATTTCAATTCAATTCAATTCAATAGCTGTGAATTGCGGCTGTTAGGACTTTCCTCTGGCTTGCATGGCGAGTGTGCCAGCCTACACCTGCACACAGGGTGTGCCAATCAACACCAGTACATGGGTGAGTCAGCCTACACCAGCACACAGGGTGTGCCAGCCTACTCCTGTACACAGGGTGTGCCAACCTACACCTGCACACAGAGTATGCCAATATACACCTGTACATGGGTGTGTCAGCCTACACATGTACACTGGGTGTGCCAGCCGACACCTGTACACTGGGTGTGTCAGCCTAAACCTGCACACAGGGTGTGCCAGCCTACACCTGCACACAGGGTGTGCCAATTTACAGAGGTACATGGGTGTGTCAGTCTACACCAGTACACAAGGCATGCCTGCTTACACCTGTACACCGGGTGTGTCGGCCTACACCTGCACACAGGGTGTGCCAATCTACATCAGTACATGGGTGTGTCAGTCTACACCTGTACACAGGTGTGTCAACCTGTCACTGTGCACAGGTGTGCCAGCTTAGACCTGTATATGAGGTGTGCCAGCCTAAACCTGTGCACAGGGTGTGCAAGTCTACAAATGTACACAGAGTGTGCCAGCCTAGACCTGTATACAGGTTGTGCCAGGTTACACTTCTACACGGCGTGTGCCAGCCTGTCCCTGTACAAGGGATGTGACTACCTACACCTGTACACAGAGTGTGCCAATCTACACCTGTACATAGTGTGTGTCATCCTTCACCTGCACATAGGATGTGCCAGCCTACACCTGTACACGGGTGTGCCAGCCAGTCCTCTTACATGGGCTGTGCCAGCCTGCACTTGTACACAGGGTGTGCAAGTCTACAAATGTGCAAGGAGCTTGCCAGCCTAGACCTGTACATGGGGTGTGTCAGTCTAGCCTTGTACACAGGGTGTGCCAGCCTAGACCTGTACACAGGGGTGCCAGCTTACACTTCTTCACGGGGTGTGGCAGCCTTTACCTGTACATGGGTTGTGCCAACCTACATCTGTACACATAGTGTGCCAATCTACACCTGTACACAGGGTGTGCCAGCCTGGACCTGTATATGGGTTGTGCCAGCCTACACCTGTTCACGGGTGTGCCAATCTACACCTGTCTACCTTACATATGTACATGGGCTGTGCCAGCCTGGACCGGTTGAAGGGGTGTGCCAGCCTGCACCTGTACACAGAGTGTACCAATGTACATCTGTCTAGCTTATATCTGTACACGGGGTGTGCCAGCCTACACCTGTACACAGGGTTGCTAGCGTAGACCTGTACACAGGGTGCGTCAGCCTAGCCCTGTACAACGGATGCACCATCTCACACCAGTGAGTAGTGCTCCGTGTGTGGCTTCACCACTGGTGGGTGGAGTAGTACAGCACCTTTGGTCAGATGAACATACCTCTCTCAGTACCCAGCTCGCCTCTGCACACCACTGGACTGATATTCATATTTCATTACATTGCATCATATGGAAAAGTGTATTGTACTGTTACTTACAACTATTTACACCAGGACAAGTAAACACAGAACTACAACATTAAAAAAAATACCTTTTTTAAATACAGCAGACGCTACTTTCACATCCCTTCTGAAGCTCAAAGCAGTAACTAAACAAGAGACACAACAAATAGTGAGTGAGGCGTCGCCCCTGCCCCTCTTACAGAATGTATCCCATGGTTCATCAAGGGAGCGCTGCCCAATAACTGTAACTCTTCCTTAATAAAGCACCTTGTTAACGTACTTTTACAAGTCCTGGCGTCAATCCATCAAAAAGAAAGTTTTAAGTATAGAGGGCCATATGTACAAGGACTGGCGATAACTACTGCTAACGCTAGTTAGCAGCAGTTTTCTCACCGCTGTGTACCACTGAAATCTATCGCCTTGTTAGTGATGTATTTACAAGACGTCCCTACATGGCGATAGTATCAGGGATCAGTGGTGAAAACTGGCAGTAGCATTAGCGTGATTGCGATAGGAATTCCGGCATTAGCACTAGAGAGAAAGAAATTTTAAATACTGTCAGTGCGATACAGGATGAGGCAGGCCAGATTCATAATCACCCAGACCAAATACTTGCCGTATTCCGGCAATTCTATTACCAGTTGTATAAATGTGATAATATGGTATAGTCTTCTGATATGATGTTAAATTTTGTTGGTGGAAATAATATTTCGAAATTCACTGACTCTCAGGCAAACTCCCTGGATGCTGACATCACATGGGAAGAAATTGAAGTAGCTTTACTCTCGTTGGCCACGGGGAAAGCCATGGGACCTGATGGTATCCCTCTCGAGTTTTTTTAGGACCTTTAGGAATGTCTTGAAGGAAGATTTATTGACTATATTTCAAGAAGCACAATGAGGGTTTCCTCCAGCGTCATGGAATCAATCCACATTAATGGCATTTCTTAAAAAGGATAAGCCTTCCCTTAATCCGGCTTCATATAGACCGATATCATTGATAAATGCCGATAGTAAGGTCTTTTCGAAAATATTAGCCACTCGTATGTCAGCAGTGATATCCTCAATTGTTTCACGGTGGCAACATGGGTTTATTCCTAACAGGGACACTGCGGACCATGTTCGAAGAGTTATTGCTATGATGGACTGGGCGCAGGCTACCAATACACCCATAGGAATTGAGGTTCTGTAAATTACGAATTTGTTCGTGCTCAGCCTCCATTTTGTAATCGCCGCCATTTTATGTTGCCCTTTGACACGAATCCAGAGCACACTTTGTATATCAGATTGAATTTCAAACCTTAAGCGGGCAAAATGGTTTAGGCGATGGGATAGATCAAGAACACATGAGTAAGTCAAAACGAATTTTATTATTCAACAGTGTTCTTTCTTCAGAATCACTGTGAGTATCACTCTAGCCTACACGTGTTTCAACACAGCATGTGGCTGTGAATCTTCAGGGCTAAAAAGGATGTATAAAAAGAAATACATAAGGAACAAAAGGAAAAATCACAATTACAAAAAATAAGTGTGGAGGGTGGGGACACCAGTGAAGTGGAAACCAAAAAAGGGGGCGGGGATGGGGAGAAAGAAACAGAAGGTGACTTGTGGTACGAAAACTCACGAACAGTAATTTCTAAACGGGTCTATATTATTAGCGCGTGTAAAAGGTTGTGTGTAGTGACATACGGCCTTACGATAGATTGCTATATTATGTGAGAAATTGATTCATGAATTTAGTCAAAAGCATAAACGTTGTGGCGTGCAGTGACTTCTCACGGTTAAGTATTGTCCATTTGGTGGTCTAAACCTTAAACATTCCTTCATTAGAACTGTTCCAAGCCTCAAAATAGGCAAACAAATTGCGTCTAGTATTAATTACGTATTTCAGTCATTGATTCTAACATTTAAATCTTTAAAAATCTGGAAAACCATTAGGTATATGACTGTGTACAGTTGCGAGACAATTATCAAGTACCCCCTTGCCTTAACATAACCAACTTTTGTTTATATCCATGTTGATTACATTTTGTCCTCCTTTAACAGATAACGCGCCTTGATCATTCAGATCAGGTAATTTCCAAATCCCCCCTTCTTCAACTGTTATAATTTCTGTCCGGATTTCAGCTTAATCTCTTAACGTGATACATTTAGCCCTTACTTTCTCAACCAATCGAGTGCATGCTATATTGGAACGGAATCTTTAGTCATTGATTTCCTTTTAGACCGTCTTACACTGATTAGAAGAATCGAATATGCCCTAGAAATCTTTTGGGTTAACTAACTATAAGTGAACATCTCAATTTTGTCCATTCTTTATGATGCATTGAGTTATATATAATTATGAATAAGATTAGCAGTGAGGCTTTTTTGTATTTTGGTGAATGCTAACGCGCTATGCACCCTTTATATAAAAAGAAAATATGTCTGCACAATCAGCATGTTTGGGTTGAATACTGTGGGTTTTTAATGTTGACAATATCCACTACGCATAGTACTCGCTGTAAAACAGGGAATACATCTGGACTAATAGCATGTGTAGTTTTACGACTATGTTGATTTTTGTTAATGATAAACGGTTTTTCTGCTCTCTTGAAATTTATACGCTTAGTTATGCATGGACACTTGGCTCAATAATATACAAAAGTTGGTTATGTTAAGGCAAGGGGGTACTTGATAATTGTCTCGCAACTGTACACAGTCATATACCTAATGGTTTTCCAGATTTTTAAAGATTTAAATGTTAGAATCAATGACTGAAATACGTAATTAATACTAGACGCAATTTGTTTGCCTATTTTGAGGCTTGGAACAGTTCTAATGAAGGAATGTTTAAGGTTTAGACCACCAAATGGACAATACTTAACCGTGAGAAGTCACTGCACGCCACAACGTTTATGCTTTTGACTAAATTCATGAATCAATTTCTCACATAATATAGCAATCTATCGTAAGGCCGTATGTCACTACACACAACCTTTTACACGCGCTAATAATATAGACCCGTTTAGAAATTACTGTTCGTGAGTTTTCGTACCACAAGTCACCTTCTGTTTCTTTCTCCCCATCCCCGCCCCCTTTTTTGGTTTCCACTTCACTGGTGTCCCCACCCTCCACACTTATTTTTTGTAATTGTGATTTTTCCTTTTGTTCCTTATGTATTTCTTTTTATACATCCTTTTTAGCCCTGAAGATTCACAGCCACATGCTGTGTTGAAACACGTGTAGGCTAGAGTGATACTCACAGTGATTCTGAAGAAAGAACACTGTTGAATAATAAAATTCGTTTTGACTTACTCATGTGTTCTTGATCTATCCCATCGCCTAAACCATTTTGCCCGCTTAAGGTTTGAAATTCAATCTGATATACAAAGTGTGCTCTGGATTCGTGTCAAATTACATTAGAGAGAGGTCTCTGAACCTCTTCTCTCACAGAGGTTAAGGTTTTCCTCCGCCAAGAAGCACCTAATTTTATACTACGAGACATTAATACTTACCGTGAGAAGCTGAGCGCCACACTCCTGAACACTTAAAAACCTGATCGCTGACTCCATTTTATGTTGCCCTCACTCAGGCAGTGCGGCGAACATGATGTTTTTGTCATTTCTGCATTTACGTGTCAGGTGGCTTCCTTGCCTATGTTTACTAACGAGTGTCAGGGTCTGGCCGAGTACACTAATTCCTGTCTGAGCGGATTAATCCCCGTCCGGACTATTTGTTGGTTAACACCATTGCTTCCTCTAAGTTATCTTATCGGCTGTCCTTCGCTACATGTCTCATGCATTCTCCTGTTTCACGACTGTCCTTCTACAACATGCAGCTGTGTTTTCTCTACTTTTAAATCAAATTGTGTGGATTCACTTGTAATTTGCTTAAGGGGTCGAGTAACAAACATAACCGGGAACTTGAGTTGCTTTGGACTTAAAACATTGTCTATAACGTTTGCCTATGGCTCATGCTCTTGTGTGATTGTATTTTGCATTGTATTGTATCGTATATAAACCTGTGCGCCACGGAGTTAAGTTGCAGTCTCTTTTGAACCTCGTTATACCAACGACTTCTAAGACCACTGTACTAGCTGCAGCTAATAAATACCATCTTCTACGCCAGACGAAGAGTCTGTGTCTCTGTTTCTGACAAGGCAGGTGAATCCCGGGGATTTCAGGCGTACCCTGCGCCGCCGGGCCTTAAGGCTGCGGTTCTCCAACTGGCGCCTAATGTGGGGCGACTTCAGTGGTAGCAGTTGAGCCAGAGGGTCGTGAGGAGCCCCGCAAGAAAATTCCGGAGGAAGCGCACCCCGTGATCGACCCCTGTATGTCGTAAGTGGACCGAAGGTCTTTTACAGCGCGGCTACTCCTCTCCGACGGCTGCTGACGACTGCTGCCCTGACTGTCGCCCTTTCTTGGACCCTTCTGATGATATTTGGTAAAGCGAGACGATAGACGGACCTTCGCTGGTGTAGAACGATCCTTAGTTAAGTATTTGGTGGGTCGCTCCCACAAAACTTTGTTTTGTTTTGTTTTTGGGGTTTTATTCAGGTATTGCAATAGCTGAAGCCAAGGGGTAAGTACGTTTATACTGTTTCGTTGATTTACACCCCTTGTTGTTTGTGAGCAGTCTAGAGAAGTAACGATGCCTGGACTGAGTAAGTTTAAAAGAATTTGTTGCTTAGGTTGTACGAGGGATTCCCAGTTGGAGGAATCATGTCCGATCCCTCCAGTTGGAACTCCCACTTATGAGCTCTATTCAAAACATGGTATTGGTCCCATTACCTTTAACGAGACATGGGTCCGATACACGAAGAATAGTGGAGTTTTGAGATGGCCCCAGAATGGTAGTTTTGACTCCGCCATATTAGATAATTTGGAAACGATTCTGTTTAGAAGAAAAGCCCGGGCGGCAATGTTTGACTCTTTTCGCCTTTGGCGTAAGGAAGCCAAGCAGAAAGAAATTAAAATAAGCGAAAAAGGATAAGAAAGCACAAGATATGTAAATAATACAGGCTGCTCAGCAGTTTAAAAATAAAAAAGTGGACGGTGCGCATGAGATACTAGAGAAACAACATAGTATGGCGATAGATAGATGCTATCCGATGTTGCCTGCTTCTTCTCCAGATAAAAGTAAGGAATTAGAAGAAGATTCCCTAATGCCTTGTTTATTGAATTCACCTCCGCCCTATGCCCAAATTCCTAATGCACTTCCATTACCCCCTCCTCTTGCTCAACCAGTGGTTGCTCAATTGCTGATTGTTCAGCAACCGGCTCAGCCTACTAATGCTCCTTTGTCTGCCTCTGCTTCGTCTTTGCATCCTGTAATTCAGCCCCCACCTTCTCTACAATCCCCCGCTCTTGCTCCTCAGTCGGCTACGTTTCAGACTCAGTTGCCTTCTGCATCTGTAATGCCTCCTATTCCCTTAAGGGATTCTCATACCTCACATAGGAGAATAGCAGATGCCGTTTCGAATTTCTTTTCTCCTCTTCTTGGGTCATTGAATCTGTCTCCAGCTTTCTCTAGACGACAATCTCGTTGTCAACTTCCTCTTACGGACGAGAAAGTCGTTTTGGGTTCCCTCACTCGCAAATGGATTGAGCACGGAATGGAATATAGTACAGAAGATATTATGAGTTCTTTCCATCAATGGGTAGAGCCCACGCAAAGATATGTTTTTAATGTCATGTGTCAAACTCTTATTAAAGGTTGGGAAGATATGGAGTTAGATACGGTCCCTTCGAAGCTACTGAAGATACAAGCTGATTTTGATAGAGGTTTTATTGTAGGACCGCCAGTTGAAGAAGCGGTGAATAGACTCGTTGCGTTTCGAGCCATGTTTTTGTCCCTGTCTTTTCCGAGGCGGATCCTACTAATAAACGAGGCATTAAGAATTATCCGATGCGTGAAGTTCCTCCTGTATGGAGAGAAACGGTGCTCGGTCCACCTCCAGTCCCTGCTCATTTCCAGGGTATATGGGTCCAGGAAACCTGGAAAAGGTCTGAAGTATTGGCGCTTAAACAAACTCTTCCAGACCCCCGTAAAAATCCTGCTGGATATTACAAGGCATTGTCTCAAACAGTTGACGCCTGTATTATGAATTTGGCTGATATTGATATGTTATTTGGAAATGTTGTTCCGGAAGCAATATGGGCACGAATTTGCAGGGAGAATCATGTTGGTGAATTAGGTGGTGATTGGGACACTATTAGGGCTGCGGATGCGAATCAAGTGGGTGGTGCGAAAGCCGAAGATCTGATTACGGCCCTACCGGGCAGAATAATTGAATTGATGAAGACAATGATGCCTGCGGTGCGAGTAAATTGGGATAAGCTGGCTGCATGCAAGCAAAAGAAAGATTAAAGCGTCTCGGATTTCTTCACTCGTTTTGAAGAGATGTTTATTGATCATAGTGGTCAGGATCTGAGTGAAGAAGGTGGCCAGCGGTTGTTTGTGGCTAAGTTTGTATATAACTTGCTTCCTGAATTGTCAAATGAATTAAAGAGTTCTGAAAGTGCATGGGCTGTCTCTTCCCCTGCTAAAATATTGGCTACTGCACAGTATTATGAGAATAGAGATAAGGAGGATAAGGAGAAACAAGCGAAGAAAAATAGAGATTTGAAAACAAAGGTTCTTTTGCAGCAGGCTTATCCTCCGCGTACTACACAGCCTCACTATTCTCAACCCCCACAGTTTCAGAAAGTGTACCAGAAGCCTGAGGTTTTCGTACCACGACCTTCATTAGGTCCTAATCAATGTGCGTATTGTAGGGAAGAGGGACATTACAAGAATAGTTGTCTAGTTTTATTACAGCGTAATAATGGGATGTCTGCTTCACGAGGTAGTGGTAATTTTCAGACGGGATCTAGAGGTAGAGGACGAGGTGTGTCCTCTCAGGAGCAGCGTTCTTTTCCTTCGTCTAGTACGAATTACTTTGATCAGCAGATAGTTCAGTCTACGCAGTATTATAATGATGATTATTGTGCTGAAGATGGGGCTGACGATTTTCATGTCGAATAGGACAGCCATGGACGAAGTAAGGGAGTTGTGATGATTCCAGTAGATCAAAATGGGCCGTATGTCACTGTCAATACTATGGGTGTTTCAGAACCGTTTCTTTTGGATACTGGTGCGATGAGACGTTCTATCATGCATTCTAAACTCCCTGGGGCACCATTGTCTGGCTTAATGAATACCTCTGTATGATTTTCTGGCGCCCCAGTCCGTAATCCGGTTTCTTGTCCCTTGCCCGTTTCGATTGGTCCTTATGATTTAGATGCTTCACTTATTCTGACAACTGGTTGTGGCGAGAACCTGCTGGGTCTGGATTTGTTGAAAAGACTACATGCAACATTGTATTGTTCCCCTTCTGGCGTGTATCTTACGTTGGGGAAGAAATTGACGTCTTCCATATATTTGTCCCGAGACCAGTTTCCACCTGAGCTGATTTCTCTTCCTGAAAGTCTTTGGGCTAGAGACCCAAATGACGTGGGTCGTCATCCAATCCCACCGTATGTTGTCACAGTTAAAGAGAATGTTAGAATGCCACGCATTCCCCAGTATCGTATCTCTAGTGATGAAGAGAGCGCACTTTTGGCTATTGTTGATGATTTTATTCAGAAAGGTGTGTTTGAAGAAACGAGAGGCAATGTTTGTAACAGTCCTGTTCTTCTGATTCTTAAGAGAACTGATCCTTCACAGCCTCCTATTTATCGATTTGTTATTGACCTTAGAGAGGTTAATAAAATTGTTGTGCCACAGTTTCCTGTTGTTCCGGACGTTACAGCTTTGTTGGCGATGATTCCTGCTTCGGCAGCTTGGTTTTCAGTCATTGATCTCAAGAACGCTTTCTTTAGTATTCCTATTGCTGAAGAAAGTAGGGATATCTTTGGTTTCTCTCTCGGTGGCCGAAGTTTCCGATTGAAGAGAGCTCCTCAAGGCTATTGTGAAAGTCCCTCCATCTATAGCAAGGATCTTAAGTCACAACTTGATGCTTTCCCTTTGCCTCCTGGTGCTACGCTTATTCAGTATGTGGACGATTTGCTGGTGGCTGCTGATACGGAAGATGTGTGTAAGAGTGTGACGGTTGCGTTGTTGCATCATTTGTCTGCTTTACATCATAGGGTGTCACCCTCTAAGTTGCAATATGCCCGCCAAGAGGTTACCTATTTAGGTCATCTCTTGTCAAAGGAGGGAAGGCGATTGACCCCAGAACGTATTCACGTTATTTCACAGATGTCTGTACCTACCACACAGAGAGAAGTGCGTGCCTTTTTGGGTATCACTTCCTACTGTAGACAATGGATTCCTAATTTTTCACTTTTGGCTAAACCATTGTTGGCACTAACGTTGAAAGATACGCCCCATCCGCTCCCTTGGACGGATGAATGTCAGAAAAGTTTTGTTGACCTACGCATTGCTCTGTGTTCTGCTCCAGTGTTGGGTCCCCGGATTATAGCAAGTCCTTTACACTGTACGTGCACGAGAGAGAAGGTTGCGCATTGTCAGTTTTGACACAGCAATTTGGAGATAAGCAGAGGCCATGTGCTTATTTCTCCGCTACGTTAGACCCAGTAGCTAAAGCTTTGCCCAGTTGTCTCAGAGCTACGGCAGCTGCAGCAATTTCTATTAGACAGTCTGCCGGATTAGTGTTGGATAACACACTCATTGCTATGGTTCCACATGCAGTGGATACCTTGTTGAATAGAACAAGAACACAGCACCTTACGAGTGCTCGTCTATCTGGATACGAGTTGACACTTTTAGCGAGTCATGTACATATCAAAAGATGTAACACGTTAAATCCAGCTATACTGTTGCCACTCCCAGATGAGAAAGATGCTCAGGAAAAACATGATTGTTTTCTTCAAACGGAAGAAGAAACGAAGGGTAGGATTGATCCAAAGGACACTCCGCTCAAGGACCCGGATGGGATCCTATGGGTGGACGGTTCTTGTTTCAAGCTTCCAAATGGGGAGACTACTTCTGCCTATGCTGTCACCACCTTATGCACAATTGTTGAGACGGCACGTATTGGACATAATTCAGCCCAAGCAGCTGAATTAATAGCCTTGACTAGAGCGTGTGTGTTGTCGAAGGGAAAGAGAGTGAATGTGTATACAGATAGCCAGTATGCTTTTGGCGTTGCGCATGGCTTCGGTAAGTTATGGAAGGAGAGAGGATTCTTTACCTCTCATGGAACAAAGATTCAGCATGGTCAGTTAGTGACTGATCTTCTTGAGTCACTTACCTTACCTGCACAGATAGCGATCATAAAGTGCAGCGCATATAAGAAAGTCATAGATGATGTGGGTCGTGGAAATGCGTTTGCAGACGAGGTAGCAAAAACTACAGCTAGAAATACCGCTAGCCGAATGTATGTGGGAGGTCCCGCAAACTGGGTTAGGGAAATTGGAATGTGTAAAGATACGATTGAGAGTGTGAAAATGATTCAGGGAGAGGCTACTGAGAAGGAATTGAGTATGTGGAAAGAATGTACGGGAATGTTAGATTCGATGGGTTGTTGGACGGAGTTGTCGGAACATCAGCGATGGTTATTACCGGACGCTTATGTGTTGCCGGTTGTGACTATGGCTTATGGCCCAGCCCACATTAGTGCGAAAGGCATATGTAAGCTCTTGGCTCCTGTGTGGCAGAATGTAGGAATCCCGAAATGTGCAGAGAATGTGGTTAAGCATTGTATTGTTTGTTTAATGCATAACCCAGGAAAGGGTACCCCAACTCCGGCAGGTCATTTTGCTCCCCCGTCATATCCTTTTGAAGTGTTGCAGATCGATTACATTCATATGGATCGCTGCAACAACCTTAAGTATGTTCTGGTGGTGGTATGTGCCTTTTCCCGCAGGATAGAGGCCTACCCCTTGAAAGATAACACTGCTTTGTCAACTGCTAAAGTGTTACTTTAATAGTTCTTCCCCAGATTTGGTTTGCGGCAAATTGTCTAGAGTGACAATGGAAGTGAATTTGTGGGCCAAATTATGCAGAAAGTGTGTTCTGGTCTTGGTATTAGACAGAAGTTCCATGCGGCAAACCATCCACAGTCAGCAGATTTGGTTGAGTGTTATAATGGTACACTCAAGCTTAAACTAGCCAAGATTCAAGCCAGTACGGGCTTTGCTTGGCCTGATGCCCTGCCCCTAGCTCTTTTGTCAACCAGAACTACTGTGCACTCTTGTGTCCCTCGTCCTAAGAAATACTCAGATATACCATATCCTCTGTTGACTGACTACTTGCATGACTTGACTACTAAATTAAGTATTATTCGTCAACAGGTACAAAGTGCTCTGCCGGAGGCCTCCACAGACCCAGGTCACACCATTTTGCCCGGTGACTGGGTCTGCATCAAAAATTTTCAACGGACTAAGAACTTGGAGCCTCGTTGGTCTACGCCTACGCAAGTTTTGCTCGTCACCCGCACAGCTGTAAAGGTGGTCGGAAAGCGTAACTGGGTGCATGGCGTACACTGTAAAAAGGTGCCATTGCCATTACCCGTCGACCAGTGGATCCGCAGTGGCGTAAGGGAATCTGAGTCCGCAGCGGTTCCTTGTTTTGTGCCTTTCAGCGATGCTCAAATTTATGGAACTCACCCCCACATGCATCAAGCATTTTTGAAGTCGCAAACGGTGCGATTCCTTAAAATCGGCCGTTTGCGATTCCAAAAATGCTTTTTCAGATGCATCATTTTTTTGTGATGAAAATCGCTAATTTTGCGACTTTCCAGAATGCGATTGCATTTAAGGAATCGCAAATTTGCGATTCCTTAAATGCAATGCATCATTCTGAAATCAAATTGAGAATACAAAGTTTGGAAGTGCAAATTACCACGAGGTTGAACCTCGTGGTAAATTGCGAAAAATGTTTAAAATGTTCTAATTTACATTTTAAACAATGTCATGTTACAGACACACATGTCCTTAGGACATGTGTGTGTGAAACATCTATTTAAAAATACATTTCAGGGGTGCAGAGGGGGGTCCTTTGGACCCCCCCTGCACCCATGGAATGCATCAACATTTGCGAATTCAAAATTGCGAATTCGCAATTTCCATTGATTCCTATGGGCTTTTTGGCCCATAGGAATCAATGGGAATAGCGAATTTGCAATTTTGAGTTCGCATAATATTTGCAATTCGGAAAAAATTGCAATTTTTACCGAATCGGAAATATTTAGCACTTTCTATGATGCATCCCGTTTTGCGAATCCATATTTGCGATTCGGTAAAAATCGCAAATTTGGAAACGCAAAACGGGAGTTCGATGCATGTGGGGGATAGTCCGAGAAAGTAGATGATGACATTCTTCAAGCTGCTGTGCCTGAGCATCTTCGAATAGACACTACTAATCCAGAAACTTTATTTAAGGACCAGACCGTCCCGAGCAAAACCCGCTACAACCTGAGACCGAGAGCTGACCAAAGGAACTGAACACTTTGAACACTTTTTCCTTATTACTTAAAGACATTTTTTCTTGGGCCCTTTTTGCCTTTTTGTTTTGTGTGATATTTAGCATTAGATGTGCCATCTGTCTCCGTCACAGGGTCACGGTAGGAGACTCAGACTGTAACCTGAGGTTCTGTAAATTACGAATTCGTTCGTGCTCAGCCTCCATTTTGTAATCGCCGACATTTTATGTTGCCCTCACTCAGGCAGCGCGGCGAACGCCATGTTTTTGTCATTTCTGCATTTACGTGTCAGGTGGCTTCCTTGCCTATGTTTACTAACGAGTGTCAGGGTCTCGCCGAGTACACTAATTCCTGTCTGAGCGGATTAATCCCCGTCCGGACTATTTGTTGGTTCACACCATTGTTTCCTCTAAGTTATCTTATCTGCTGTCCTTCGCTACATGTCTCATGCATTCTCCTGTTTCACGACTGTCCTTCTACAACATGCAGCTGTGTTTTTACTACTTGTAAATTGAATTGTGTGGATTCACTTGTAATTTGCTTAAGGGGTCGAGTGACAAACATAACCGGGAACTTGAGTTGCTTTGGACTTAAAACATTGTCTATAACGTTTGCCTATAGCTCATGCTCTTGTGTGATTGTATTTTGCATTGTATTGTATCGTATATAAACCTGTGCGCAATGGATTTAAGTGGCAGTCTCTTTTGAACCTGGTTATACCAACGACTTCTAAGACCACTGTACTAGCTGCAGCTAATAAATACCATCTTCTACGCCAGACGAAGAGTCCGTGTCTCTGTTTTTGACAAGGCAGGTGAATCCCGGGGATTTCAGGCGTACCCTGCGCCGCCGGGCCTTAAGGCTGCGGTTCTCCAGAATTACCCTGTTGGATGCCGAGAAGGCATTTGACAGGGTGGCATGGCCTTATCTTTGGGATATTTTGGCTTTGAAAGGTTTTGGACCAAGAATGATAGTGGCATTGAAATCCCTCTATCATTCACCCACATCCTGTGTCAAATTTGTATCCTGTAAATCCAGCCCGTTCTCTATTCTTCGAGGCACTCGACAAGGATGCCCGTCATGTCCACTGCTTTTTACTATTTATATTGACATCTATCTTAATCAGTTAAATCGGGCCGAAGAAATAATACCGGTGGAGGTTGCAGGTACTCCTTATAGGGCATTGGTGTATGCTGACGATGTGCTGGTGGTCACCACAGATATTATAAGGGCAATGCCAAAGATTGAAGAGATCGCGACTTACTTCGGTGCTTTCTCAGGATACAAGCTTAATCCTCCAAAAACTCAAACTCTATTTGTTGGTCAGAACCCACCAACACATCTTAATATAGTATCCACTGCAACATATTTGGGAATCAAGATCACAACTCCGATCTCTGATATTCCTAAACTCAACTTTATTCCCATTCTCAAAAAGGCAAATACTACCCTGGAACGTATTGACCATCTACATTTGTCCTTCTATGACAGAAATAATGTCTTAAAAAGGTTAATAGTTCCCAGATTTTTGTATCTTTTTAGAACCATACCTCTCGAATTTCCAATAGAATTTTTTAAGGAACTTGAGAGAATGGCCGGGAGATTCCTATGGGGTTATAAACGCCATTGTAGATCTTACAAAAAACTGACTCGTCCAAAGGTTAGAGGGGGATGCAGTACACCACACTTCCTATTCTATTACCTAGCATCAGTATTGCAGTTTATTAATCCTTTAATTATAGGTATCAAAGCTCCAATCTATGAACATCACTCTCCATCTATCCTTTAGGGGCAGAGGCTCGTGGTTGCTTGTTAAAAAATACAGAACCGAGCTACTACAAGAAAACCAAATTCAAGATCGTAACAGCAGCATATCGGGCCTGGAACATTATTAAGCGACCTGTTGGGATACCGAAAATACTGAGCTATACTCCTTTGACATCTAAGCATATTTTTCATGGTATTTTTAGGGAATATATTATGACAAAATGGAGTAACCAAGGAATTAATTGCATTGGTGACCTATGGCAGACTGATGAAATGATTTCCTTTCAGACTCTTCAAGTCAAGTTTAATATTTCAACTTTAGATTATTTCAAATATTTTCATTTACATAGCTACTTTAAAACCTTATCACCTGACGAAGGCTCAAAGCTTCAAAAGATCTCTTTAATTGATTCCTTATACAGCAAAAGAAAGATTTTTTTTTATAATTTGTTGATTTCGCTATATTCAGATGACTTAATATCAGTACAAGAGCGATGGGCGACGAAGCTGGGGGTGACTGATGTGCTGATTGAAGAGTCTATCTTGATGGCTAACTCCATCCTTTTGACGGGTAGATCCCGTACTCAGCACTATATGGTCCTATTCGATTTATATTATACCCCCGAAATATTTTCCAAATGGGGAGCATCATCAGGCACAGCATGCAATAGATGTTTGTTGGATGCTGCAGATGCAATTCACATGTTTTTTTTCAGCCCACAGCTATCACTTGTACTATCTGAAATTCAAACTTTTCTGTCTTTAATACTTGGAAGCTCTGTAAATCTGACGCCAGAGCTGGTACTAATAGGGGTATCCGTAGATAACATACCTGAAGAAAAGAAAAAGTTGATTTTATCTGTATGTCTGTTTTCCACGCCTGTGTTACTCAAGAATGGAAAAGCTCAGTCCCGCCACTATTTCATACCTGGAGGGCGCGGCTGTTAGCTACATATAATCTGGCGCATGCTATCTATGCTACGAAAGGTCATGTCAAAAGACTTGTGGGGAGGAAGATATAGGCTCTATTGCAGCAATTGATTCAGGGGGAACAGGGGGAGTAGACAGTTTGTTTTTTCTTGGTTACTGCTTCAATGTCATTAGTCTCTCTATCTTGGATTACCCGCTGAATTGTAATTTCTTATTTTTTGCTTTTCTAATACTCACGTGTATTGAGCAGTGTTTGTATCTGGCTTGCTTGCAATAAAAAGTTGAAAAATAAAAAAAAAAAATTTAAAAAAGGAATTCCGGCATTAGCAGATGAAAACTAACAAAAGGCACGTTAGTGGCAAAAAAACGCAAGTTAGCCCAACTGAGTTTTTTTTCCCTCTATAGGCAAAAGTAGGCTATCAGTCGACCTCCAATGAAAAATAGGCAAACAAAGAATGGAATGCAGAATAGAGCAGCCGAGACCAAGTGCAGCACCCATCAACAACCCCCTCAAGCCCCCAACATCCAGAGTCCCACGGGAAGAAGAAATGCAGGGCTACATCCATGAAAAGAGGCACATCACGGTGCAACACTAGTGATGCATAACTTCACATTGCGCACTATTTACAACACCATGGCATCTAAAACCTTGAAAGTGTGGACAGTCCCCAGGGTCCGGAGGCCTCACTGGTCCTGCGCCTGGAGCCTGGATGCCTTGCTGGACTTGCGTCTGGAGCCTGGATGCCTCGCTGGACCTGCGTCTGGAGCCTGGATTCCTTGCTGGACCTGTATCTGGAGCCTGGATGCCTCGCTGGACCTGTGTCTGGAGCCTGGATGCCTCGCTGGACCTGTGTCTGGTGCCTTGGGTGGGATGTTTAGGAGCTGTGGATTTGATGAGCCATGGCGGAAGACATTAAGGTGCGGCAATCGCCCTTACTTTGGTGGATGAAGTTTGGCAGGTCGCATGGAGACACGTTGCTGACCTCTGTGAGAAGACCGGCTTGAGCCCCTTGGAGCTGTGAATGGTAGAGGCACTTGTGCGCACCAACATAGTGAGGTCTGCATTGCATACTACGATACACTACTACACCGGAGTACACGGAGGAGATCACCAACGGTGGGCGGCGCCTTTCTGGATCACAGGCCAGAGGATGTTGTCCTGGCCGGAGGCTGTGGAGGGTGAGGCCTCTGAGCTCCGCCAAACTTGTGTGGCGGGAGCACTGCAACTTCACGCCTAAGTGGGCCATGCTGCATCACCTGCACCGGGAGGTTCCACAGCGGACTTTGTGGCGACTGCTATACCCAGGCTTGTGAAATTGTATGTATTGTATATAACATTTATAAAGTACAACAAACACCCTACAGGTACACTGGCGTTATGGTACGAGACGCAAACTATCATAGAACAAAGAGGGTAGAACCCTATTAGATAGCACTTAAAGACACGAGATCAGTTTCTGGGGAACAGCAACATTATGATCCTTTCCCTAAACAGAGACAAGATGTTGCATTGTCTAATTTCAAGTGGTAGTTCATTCCATAGCCAGTGTACATTCGTTCGGTCTAGACATTGTGACCTATGCCGACGATACACAATTGGTCGTATCCATGAATCAGTCCAATACCTCCCCCCCCCAATCTCAGTAATTGCCTGGTAGCGGTCACCCAGTGGATGGCCACCTCGCACCTGAAGCTCAACGGCGAGAAAACAGAGCTCATGATTTTGGGCAATTCAATTATTCCCAGCCCTCTGCCGGACTGGCCCCCATGCATGGGCATTCCGCCCCAACCTAAAACCCAAATGAAGAGCTTGGGCATTTGGTTGGACGCAAATTTAAACTTCACACAGCAAGCAACCATTTTGTCCGCCACTTGCTTTGGCCTTATGCGCATGCTTAGGAACGTGCTGCCACTCCTCCCTTCTCAAGCCCGTAGAATAATGGTGCAAGCCATTATCTTGTCCCGCCTGGACTACGGGAACTCCTTATACCTCGGGGCTCCTGCCTCTACAACAAGGAAGCTCCAGGTTACCCAAAATGCGGCAGCCCACCTTTTGCTGGGCCTTAACCGGCGGGAATCAGGCACCGCGGCTCTGAAGAAACTTCACTGGCTTCCCATCAAGGCCAGAGTATTGTTCAAATCTATGTGCATTATGCACAAGGCCATGTGGAAGACAGCACCAGCAATGATCTGTTCTTTAGCGACCCCCTACCTCCCCCATAGATCACTGCGATCTAGCACAGCGTTCCTGGCTACCATGAACAAAATCAAACGTACCAGGTGGGGCGGGCGCTCTTTCTCTTGGAACGCCGCCAAGGCTTGGAACTCCTTGCCTGCTACCCTTCGCAGCGAACCTAACCTTCTGAAATTCCTGAAGGAACTGAAAACTCTTCTTTTTATCTAATCCTGGTCTTTTCAGCTCACATTAGTCAGACTATACTCAGCGCTAAGAGGCCTCTGGGTTGTTTGCGCTTAACAAAACACAATTAATAATAATAATAATTAATAATAACAGCAGCAGTAAGTTTCAAGTTTATTTTTTATTTATGATTACGGAACTCTCATGAGATCCACATAAAAGACATAGCATTACATTCCATAAAATCTTGAATAAGTGATATTATATTACATAGAATAATGAATAAAAATACAGAGTGAAGTGGACGTCGAAAAAACCACCTAATACAAAGTCAAAAAACATTTTAAAAAGTTATACAATTTAAAACAGAACATTTCATTAGGGGGGTTGTTCATAGCCGCAATAAAAGCAGTGCAGACAGAATATTCAATTGGAGGCATTTGGGTCATAGCCACTTTCGCCTGTGCGACATTAGAGCTGGGCAAACAAAGATGACATGGAGCAAGTCCTGATTTTTCATATTGCAGAGATCACATAAGGCTGATGAACCATACCATCTGGATAAGAGAGATTTCAAAGGAAGTAAGTCCTGCCTTAGTAAAAACAATAGACGCCTGACTCCATGAGGAATGTTCCAAAAAACATAAGGTTGCGCGTTCTTCACCAGACAGGAATCAATAACTGGAGTAGTGCCTTTTTTTAAAATACGAGTCTCTCTATCCAGTCTAAACCCTAATTCCCAAGATGCGGACTTCAGGAGGGTTTTCAGCTGATATGCAGATAAAGAAAACATAACAGCTTCATCTAGTTGTCATTGGCTCACAGCGCATCTAATATGTTTTAGAATTAAAGAGTAATCATTAAAATTTCCCAGCAGCTTAGTTTTTATAAGATGTCTTAATGTGCCAGGCTCACCCTTTGCCAGGTTAAAGACCCAGCGCGCACTCCCCACTAGACCTTGAACCCAGCTGCTACGTAATCCGAATTCCTGTCTAAGAGCAGCTGTTGAAGTAGCTGTGTTGACAGATAAAAGGCTACGTAGGATTTTACCTTCAGAGGAGTTGAAGAAACTCCAGCTTTTCATATCGATTAACTCCATTCTGTAAAGTAAAGAGGCAGGAATTTTTGCTCGAAATACCTCCAGCAGTATCGAGAAATGTCTTCTACCTGTGGCCTTATATAGTGAAACCAAACTCTTTTCCTGGACAATAGCTTTCCGGGTTTTATTAGCTATGTGAGCTTTTTCACTTAAGTTGCTCGTAACAATTTTGCCAAGAAAAGTATAAGATTGCACTACTTCCAACTTTTGGCCCCCCACGGTCCAATGAAAGTTCGCATATTTAGAATTCTTCCTACCAGTCAAACACATCACTTTACTTTTTGCAATATTTATCAGCAAATGATGCTTTCCTGCATAATTGTACAAAGCATGCAGGCGATTATTCAACCCTTTAGGCGTTAGGTCAAGAATCAAAATGTCATCAGCATACATAAGACATACGATTGGGGAGCCCCCCAAGTTCGGAACAATACCTGTACTTGCAGAAAGAACCTGGGGTAGATCGGGAAAACAGCAAAAGAGCCAATAGGCAGCCTTGCTTTAACCCATTAGCTGTGGAGATAATTCTAGACAGTCCTCTTTCCCCACCCAACAACACTCTGCACCAGGTATCTGAATGCAAGGCACGGACTAATCTGATAAGAGTTGATGGCATCCCTAAATCGAATAACTTTCCCCACAGCAATGTTCTATCCACTTTGTCGAAAGTTGTGGAGAAATCAATAAAGGTGCCATAAACTCGCCCTCCACGAACCTTGACATATTTCTCCGTTATAACCTGGAGTGCAGTCAGATTATCTAGGGAACTGTGCCTTTCCCTAAAACCGGTTTGTTCATAGGGTAGAATTTCGGCCTTAGACACCCAATCGTTAATTAAATTAAGAAGACATTTTGCAAAGACCTTCCCAATAGCATCTAATAGAGCGATTTGGCGGCAGTTTTGAGGTAGGTCTCTATCCCCTTTTTTAAAAAGAGGGACTAGTATGCTCCCTTTCCAAGATGGAGGAACTGTTCCACTAATAAAACAAAATTTAAACACTGGGTAAAGGATTGTACTCCATAATTCACTCTGATGTTTTAGAACATAAATAGGGACCTCATCCGGACCCATCGCGCCAGAAGAGCGCATGCCCTTGATAGCTAATTCGATGTCCTTTTCGGACGGGGGATCATAGGGAAGATTGTCCTCGTAAAGAGAATCATTATCCCGTTGCGAGCCGTTACTGCTATACAAATGCTTAATATATTGCACCCAGATCTGCTCATCAATAGAAATTGGCGTGGGTCTGGATCTAGAACCACAACCTTCGCCAATTAATGACCAGAATGTCCTGGCTTGACCCTTATGAGAGGATTCCAGGAGTTTGATCCATAAAGAATCTTCCTTATCTCTTTTCAGTCTAGCCTTCAACCTTGTTCTCCTTCTTTTTAACAGGACTAATTTATGGTACCTTTCCTGGTTAAATAATAAATATATTGATCTCTTATCAATTTATTTATTTTAATATTTATTGCCGAAGGAGTTTAGGGATTACTGTAGGTTTTTTAGCAGGAAGGGCTTTCTTTGCTATTGAGGTTACTAATTTCAAAAAATCAGAAAAACCTTGGAGTTCCCTCCCATCCCATTGGGACAAATTCTCCACAGTAGATACCAAGGTACTCAGCAGACTCTTGATAGCCCCAAAATTCCAGTAATATTTCCCTGATTTGGCTCCAAAATTCACCAAATCAGTATCAATGTACCAGGAATCTGACAGAGGGGGCTTGAGATCAACTGTAACAGTCAACACCTTGTGGTCACTTAGTTCCGAATTAACAACCAAAACATCCTTCAGGAAAGGGAAGAAGGAGCTATCTGCTATTACATAATCAATAATTGATTCTCCATTTTATGATTTATGTGCAAAAGCTGCAGGGATGTCAGAGGGGAGCCTGCCATTTATTACTAGGCAATCCACCTTAGATAGACCTTCCAAAATTAATTTCCCTCTTTTGTTGGACTTAATATTCGCCGGGAACTGAGCTTGCGGAATATGGAGAGATTCTTCCTTAAGCTTATTCCTGAACAAGTCGAGGCCACAATTAGAAATTTTGCAGTTGAAGTCCCCTAATAACAATATATGCGGAGGGGATGTAGCGTCCATAAGCTTAAGTATAAAGGAGAAAAGCGACTTTAGGTCAACATTAAAGCAAGTGTCAGGTGGAATGTAAGTGTTTATCAGGACAAGCGATTTAGTTGGACCATCCTTTACCAAATTTTTCAGAGTTACTGCCTGGAACAATTTATTTGGCTCTAAAAAATGGGAAAAATTCCAATTAATCTTATTGGAGAGTAAACAAGCTAATCCACCCTTCGCATGGCCTCTCCTAGAGGGGAGTGCACTACCATCTAAAACATAATAATCTTTTTCCATCGTTAGTTTCCCCTCCACTCAGGTCTCCTGAAGGCAAATAACATCAGCTTCTAGGGATTGCAAGAATGACAATTTTTCCGGACTATTCTTCAAACCCGCAATGTTCCAAGAAATAATCTTTAAATCAGTGTTAAAAATGTAAATGCGGTTTAAGGGTAGAGGTGGATTTGCTTGAGAGAACGCCAGGCAACCAACTCCATTTAGAAATGTCATCCATCAAAACTGGTTTAGAAGGAGGAGGATTTTTATAGATAACTTGTCGTTCGTTTTTTGATACACATATTTTTAAGTCCTCAGTTTTGGCAGAGGACCAGTCTGTAGAAACCGGATTTACTCTGTGGAATGTTGACAAGTTAATGGATAATTTGTTACTCCGTTCCTCAATGAAGAAAGGGGTAACATCTATCCCTCTTATTTGTAATTCCTCTGCTCAGTGAAAGATATGATTTAATACCAGTTTCAAATGAAATTTAACCCTTACTGTTTTCCCTATAGTGGAGTTCAGAAGTGATACCAAGTCTAAATCGGAAGATTGAATTAGTTTTAGACTTTCGATCTCTCGGAAACATTTGAGAAGTACCGATCTATTTAAGATAAGATGGGTATCAAAAAGAGGAATAAAATCCAAGAAGGCGGTATCTACACTTTCTTTCTCCTGAATAGGCACAATGGGGACATGCTCAATTACTGGTAAATCCTGAAATGGATTAGCCAGAGGATTAAGGGTTGGGAGTAAAGCATTTACGGGAAAAATCGATTCAACAGTTCGAGAATAGCTCGAGGGTCCTGCAGATTCAATAATAATATTCGCATGGTCCCCTTTGGCTGCACCAGTTGTGTCATCAGGTAGGTTAGGTGACAACTCTTCAGGGCAGGATTTTTCTGGCGAGGCCTCTAAATTGCTTTCAAAATTAATTTTCCTCTGTCTTTTTTTATAGAATCTTCGGATGGGTTTCCTTTTATTAGCTCTATTCTTTTTTTGCATTGAGGATACTACCTTTTCATCATTATTTGGGGGATCAGCACGTGCCTCTTTTTATTTTTTTATATGAGGGGTAAATATAGGAAATACAGGAGGCGTTTCCATGTTTTGCATATCAACCGAGTCAATCAAGGGTTCTATCTCTTCATCAAGGATGGCGATACAATTGCCTCCAGCTGAAACTGCATTGTCGACTATGAGGCTCGCCGGGATAGCCGCTATCTTATTTCCAATCCGACCTTCAGAAACGAGATTCAGGTCCTTTTGAACTGGGTCTAAAATTTCCATCTCCTTTGTTAACCTCTTGTCTTTACTCGTGTTCACCAATAAGTTGGCAGACTCAAGATGCGACCCGAAATCGGTCCCACCTTTATTATATAATGGCACCCTAGTCAAGTCAAGTCAAGTCAAAGGATTTATATAGCGCGCTACATACCCGGAGGGTCTCAAGGCGCTAGAGGAAGGGATGGGAATTACTTGTCGAAGATCCAAGTTTTAAGTTGCTTTCTGAATGCTAGGTGGTTCTGAGTGAGACGAAGGTGAGGAGATCAAGGACACAATCTGAGCCTCCAACAGATTTTTCCAGTAAAAGTAGAATGGATGATAACAAGTGTTCTAAAGAAGACAAGGATTTAGAAATTAAATTATCGTTGCCAATAAGAGAACTAGGGAGAATGTTATTCATATTAGTGCCAGGGCTAGAGCTGAGGTTTAGCTGAGATAGTGAAAAATCTAATTTGTTGGAGGGAGTGCTGCTGTAGAGATGAAGCCTAGGGGTTAAAGGAACTTCTTGAGCATTTGTATTGACCAGAGCTTTAGCATGAGCAAGTTCTGAATACCTCTTTTGGGACTCTAAATCTATATCAGGTAATGTAAAATCACCCTCCGTGATTACGGGGGTATGAGGTGAGCCAGGAGAGACTTTTGATTCCTCCTTAATCGGATGTGTTGGGTTAAGCACTGCTAACTCAGATAATTTTAAAGAAATGTCATTAGAGGTTTTTAAATTGTTAAAACCAAAAGCCCCAAGGGGGTGATCCATTTGCCTCTGTAAATCTATCAAAACAAGAGGCGGACCCCCCACTATTTCAGAGGAGAGTTTCCCAGGATGGGGCGTTAAGGGAGCCTCGATCTGAATGATATTATCCTTAACAGGGAGAGAAACTGCCTCTGACTCTTTGCCCTTTAATTCATCAGAGTTTAGGGCATCAGACACAACTTTATCCTTTCCCCTTTCCCATAAACTGTACAGTCGGCATTGAACTTTCAATTGCAGGGTAGAATTAATTTTATTCCGCAGGGGATTAGATTTCGTTTTAGAACATGACCTCCCCACTAATACTCGGCCTGAACGAAGTTTTTTTGCCGTCATATTAAAAAACAGAAGAGCACAACAGAAAGAGCCAAACAGTAATATATCACTCTTAACCAGAAATAGGATAAGTACAATGAACAAAGAAAAAAATAGGAAGACAAAATATAGTGACGGCTAAGAGTGCTGAAGTGCCTAGGGAATTTAAAATGCAAAAAACGAAGTGTGGCAAATTAATAGAACAAGTCAAAGGGGCGGGGCCCAGCCCAGCCTACTTCAGCCTCTGACGGCCGCAGACGGTCCCGCCCTTGTCCCGGGCTTCTCCCGGGACGCTCCCGCGCGCTCCCGCGCGGCGGGGGACTGGACCTGATTATATAGGGAGGAAGAATAGGTAATGGGGCGGGGCAGGCAGGGAGAGCAGCCCAGGTGGAAGCAATGGGCTCACAGGGACTCCTGGGATATGGAGTCCCTGATACTATGCTCGCAGCCCTGACTCAGCACACCCCGAGGACCTTTCAGGCAGCGCAGCCCCTCTGCAGCTTCAACTCCCGCTGAAGGATTCAGCGCTGCGGGACCCACGAAGCGGGTTCGGCGAGGTGTTGTAAGTGGAGGGGCAGAGAACAGCAGCAGCAGTTAGTCCCGTGGCAAGGCAGCCACAACAGTTCCTCAGACAAGTGGAGAATATCACAGCAGCAGTACTAAAAGCCCTCCCTCCCATTCTAACCTTACTGAACCTTGAGACCTTCGCCAAGCACGCAGAGGAGGAGCGGAGTCTCCGAGTGGAAGTGTACCAAACCAATTTCTTCAGTGGAGGCTTAGAACCAGATCCATGCAGAGCCCTTAGTACTATACAAAGGATGTAAAATGTATTCTTAGCAACACTGGGAGCCAGTGTAGCTCAGCTAAGCACGATGATGCAGAGGAGTCTCGTGGTCTGGACAGAACTAATTTTGCTGACGTATTTTGAACGTGTTGCAGGCGCTGAGTCAGATACTTTGGTGACTCCAACAGTAGGGCGTTGCAATAATCACGTCTGCTTAAAATAACGCCTCGTACTGTTAAGGCTCTGGCTGAGTTTGGAAGCAACGGGAGGATCTTTCTCAGTGCTCTGATGAGACCAAAGCAGCATCCCACTGTTTTATTCTCTTGCGCCTCCAATGATAAGTTGGCACTGAACGTGACTCCCAAATTTTCGCGCTTTCTTAGTCAGAACCAGAGGAGTAGTAGTTACAGGGGGCCAGAAGTTATGAGGGAGAGGAAAGGAACCTTCCCAACTGCACAGTGTAAAATTTCAGTCTTATCCGAGTTGAATTGGAGAAAGTTGTTCCGTAGCCACTGAGCAGTATCATGCATACAGGCATGAAAATCCTCCAAGGCGTTCGACTGGGTTCCATCCAAGGATACAATGGTCTGGGTGTCATCAGCATAATCAACCAATTTCACATTGTGAGCCCGAATTATGATAATCAATGGGCTCAAGTATGTGATGAACAAAATTGGACTGATGGCAGACCCTTGAGGAACACCATGCCAGATGTTGGAAAAAGCTGATTGAAACGGAGGAAGAGGCACTGCCTGACACCTGCCGGAAAGATAGGATGGAAACCAATCCAGAGCAGTGCCCACTATTCCTACGTCCTCTAGACGGGTAGGCAAAATGCCATGGTTAACCGTGTCAAAAGCGGCAGACAGATCAAGCAGGATAAATATTGCCGACTGTCCCCTAAAGCCAATAAACGAAGATCGGCCATCACGGTCACCAGAGCAGTCTCTGTTCCATGTTCCGGGCGGAAGCCAAATTGTACATCCACCAACTTATTATTAAGTTCTAGGAACTGTGACAGAGATTTGCTGACCTATCGTTCAAGGATCTTCACTGGGTAGGGTAGGAGAGAGATGGGCCGATAACTTCCCGGACAGGTTGGGTCAAGAGTGGCCTTCTTCAGGAGTGGCGTAACCACAGCCTGTTTCCAGCCAGATGGTACAACCCTACTAGAAAGCGATTGATTACAAATCTGCTGAAGTATGGAAAAATGTTCTGAGACAAATTCCTTCCAGATTTTATGTGGAAGGGTGTCCCACCTGGCTGTGGCTCCTGCTGGCTGAGTCACAGATTTGGAGAGAGGGCAGCTGATTGCACCACAGTGTCAATGTCCTGTGACTCACCCCCAGTGGCGGGTCATACACAAGGACAGAAGAGTATCACCCCACTGCTTTCAAGCAGTGCAACAAGAGGAAAAATCATCACATGATGATAACTTTCTGATGTAATTATGCTATGTTTCCTTTGCGAGTGGGTGGGTGGGTAGGGCTGTACACTTATGGAGCCGGGCAAGAGCGGAGTGGTATGCCCACTCGAGTGCACAATGACTGTTTCATCGGCCCACTCAAGCCGCCCAAAGCAGTCATGCGCACTTCTCTGTTCGCAATGCAGGCTGCATTACAGCCTGCATGGAGAACATGCCCACCCCGACAGCCCCTGGCAAAATGCCTTGTCATGGTCCTCAAGAACAAGCCCAATGCTGCATTGCAGCGTTGTGATTGGCTTAGGGGAGGAAGCCTGGCTGCAGATTTCCTGGTCCTGGAAACAGACTCAGGTAAGAATTCGATCATTAAAATATTGAAAACACCCGCTCACACACACTCCCCTATGTCCCAGCCCCAATCAGTGTCCATTTTCGCGTTTCCCACCTCAAAGCTGTCCAGTTCCCCGCAGCACTTCCCAATGGCGGCCACTGTGCGCCCATGCGCAGCGGGCGTACCAATAGTGTGCCAAAGATATATATGATGTTAAAACGCATACTATTACATCACATTCCATTACAATGCATGCTCATACTAGGCAAATTGTAACAGTAGGCATAGTGCTGGATAACGGAGATGAAAAAATTACTATTCCCACTTCAGTGAGTGCAACCCTAAAACTAATCCTTGCACCCCAAAACACACCCTGAACCCTAAAAATCATATTTGACCCCAAAACACACCCTGAAATTCATCTCTGACACCCAAAGCACACCCTAAAGTTCATATTTTATCCCAAAACACAACCCAAATGTCATATTTGACCCCATAATCTATACCCCAAATTTCACCTCTGACCCCAGAAACCCATACCCACCATGACGTCATCCTACTAAGTGAATTCTAGTTCCATCTGGACAACCCCAGTGACCAGAACACCACCCCCTCCGTGGGAAGCTCATCAACATAGACTCAAGCAGCTAGTCACCGCTCCAAGCCGCATAGCAGGACACACGGTTGAGCATGTCTCCTCCACCAGTGGGAACTTCAACTACAGCCACGCCACGGACTCTCCTGGACCAACCATCATTGTGTACATCAAGTCTTCACCATGCCCACTGTACACCACCGCCAACATTGCCCCCCTCCTCGCATCTGGATCAAGGCCACCAAAGAACTTCTCAACAACTCCCTCAGCACCACCACTCCGCCAACGCTTACAGATGATAACACCTTAGTGCGCAAACACCACCAATGGATCTCCAACTGCTCCGACACCCTGACACCACTCAAGAAAAGACCAGGTGAAATATAGCACCACGTTGTGCTGTATTTGCAAAGTGACGCATGTAGGCATATGTGTGACCTTGTGAAGCCCTGTGCCACATCATACCTGCATCAGGTATGATGTTCGCAGGGTTGCGTTCCCACGTGACAAGGCCTCATAAGAGTGGCACAGTGAAATCCATCAGATTTTACGGCGACTATTGTAGGACGACACTGCATCAGTCCCTTACGCCTGCCTGATGGCAGGTGTAATGGTGACGCAGTGCCACAGGGATAGGCTGGCCCCATGCGTTGCTGGAGTTGTGTCATGCTTGTGACAGGACTTCAGCAATGCGGGACTTTGGCACAGACAGATACGTCAGGATTCCAGACTTATCTGTCATTACTTGCGTCATGGAGCACTGTCCAGTGAATACAGCACATCCATGGTGTCGCAAGAAGGGCGTAGTGAAAAGCGTTGCAAAGCTGTCTTGTCGCAACGCTGCAACACTTTTCATGACTGAGGCCCAGGAATGCGCACTATCTTATTTATGGTGCGCATTCCTGCCCCGTAGTTTTGTCGCAGGGCAGCGCAGCAACATTGCTTTGAGCGCTGTCCAGCACCAAAACCTGCTGAAATGAGGCCCCAAGTGTTATCTCCATTTTAAAGACCAGCTATTCTCTGGTCTCAAAAAACTACCTGTAACTGCAGGTAGAGGCAGATTTTTGGGACTGCCAAACTTAAGGATTCCCTTGTAAATTTCGTGAAGTGGGGATAGCGGCCATTTTTGCACGGGAACTCCTCCATTGCATGTCAGTATTGCTAACAGAAGTGGCGATCTTTTCTATGAACGTTTTTGCCGGAAAACTGCAGCTAACTGAAATTAGCGACAGCTTGTACATATGGCAATAAATAAATCACTGCAATAACGTCAAAAAAGCGCTGCTAAGGTGGCGTTAACTCCTTGTACATATGCCCCAGAATTCCTTCAGACCTCCGGGATGAAAAGCGGCATATAGTGTGTAGAATTCCTTCTTTCACACTTCTACAGAGTCTACCTACAACTTGAGCTGATGATATTGTATTTAATTGTTTTTGCGAAATCCACTTATTTCAAAAAGTGCAAAACGTAGTCTTACGTTTTCCTTTTTTAACTGAAATACAATTGATATTAACAAAAGCATTAAGTTGGCCCCAAGTGTGTGAGTGTACAACTAAGGTCGGCGTCTTCCATTTATTATACACCAGATAGTCGAGTTCAAACAGTTTTAATCACGCTTGGGCCTAGATCGATCGAATGAAATATTACCTGTTCAAACAGCACATCCAGATGTGCTTCCTGGTTTGACGCGAGTCACAGGTTGCTTGTGCGCTTATATTTCTCAAAGATTAGATATATTAATGTGATTTCCTTCATCAGTACCAGGAGCACGTCCGGCTGGCCTAGTGGACCAGAAAGAAGTCGACCCTGACCGGTCCCTCGCTGGTAGTAACAGGCTTCTTACCAATTCTGATACTAGGAATGTAGTGTAGTTCCTAGTTTCCCACTAGGCCCTGCGCATTGGAATAACATAAACAGTAGTATCGACGTGGAACTGGCTATATTCCAGGCCTCCACTGACTATGCTAAACTTAATTGGGTTGTGTTACCAACTAGCTCAGAGGTCACTGGAAACTTTCTTCTCTGCATAGGAAGTGATCAGCTTCCTTGGCACAGACAAGAAGGGATTCAGCTTTCCAACAACCGTGCAACATGACAACTTTGCTCCTCAGATCAAGAGTCGATCTCTAGGGTCGTGTGAAACAATAGACATAGATTTCACTCAGTCAGTCTAGTGCAGTTTACTTTCACAGTATGTAGAGAATAGAGAGACGGGCGTTTATCAATAAAGGTTAACATTTATTGAACAGTCTTTCTTCTCGTACAAGAGAAATGTATTGCCACAATTGCAATAACTGTTATTATAAAAAGTACGTACAGTAAGATAAGAATAGCGAAATAGAACTGTAAAAGCATTGATATGGTTTCTTAGCCATACAATGGTTTAAAAGTAATAAAACATTTATACAGTCATATATACATTAGGCTAACATACTCAACTGGTGCTCCTAACTAAGCCTACCCCAGTGTGCCTGACCTAGGCCTAACACGTGAGAAGGGGGAGTAAGTAAGTAGCTTAAGTTAAGTTGGTTTTGCCAAGGTTTGTTTCAAGAATTCTCTTCTAAGGGTTTAGTCAACACCATACCTCTGAATAGAATGATGGAGGATTGGTATCTCCTTCAGGGGTCTCTCTCGATATCCCAGTCACCTGCGAGGGTAAACTGGAAGCGCCGGGACTGGATTTCTCTGCACGAGAAAGGCAGCGGCTTCTCTCAGCGCGTCTGGAGGAAGGAGGGGTGACAGCGTCCGCGGGCAGCTGGGCTGGATGTCTTCGCAGAGGACGGCTGCACGGCTCCTCAAGCGTACTGCACCATAGGTCGCGCTGTAGCGGCGATAATGGTAATCAGTAGCTTCACCACCACAGGATAGCAGGCTGCAGCGACAGAGTGCTAGTTTTTACCAACACGGGGTCATGCAGGCAGCTGGCATCAGCAACATGTTCGCTCATTGCTTAAGGCAACGTTGGTAATATTTATACCTGACAGGTGCCGGGTTTGACGCAAGTTTGCTGGACATAAGACGTCAATTAAAGATGTCACTAGGAAGTGGCAGCTATCAGTTGCTCATTAGAGTTCCATTACTAATCAAAACATAGCAAGCGGGGATTTCCAGGTTTGCTAAGTTTTTATCTTGTTGAAGAACTCGGAGTGTTATCTAGGAATATCAGATAGTGACTGCTGCTCTGTCATTGCACTAATTGGTCGCAAAGGAAGTAGCAGAGAGTCATGCTGGAATGTGGCTCTGTGGCTCTGCTCGTGTGAGGCCAGAGATGACTTTACAGAAAATCGTACTTGAACGGTTATGCCAATATAGGGAACAAAGGGCTTTATAGCCGAATAGGGGCATAAGGTCACAGTATCGATCAGGAACCTAGATAAGCACATGACACCCACTCCACGAATTCATGTCCATCAAAATTACTAAAACTAAGCAATTAGATGCATGTGTAACATTGTATAACATAGCCCACCCCAAAATACATAAATGCATTCGAAAATAGGCGTACTTGTAATACATGGAATTTAGGTACTGTACGTAGTTCTAAAAGCATAGTAATCATTCAAAAAATTATTGCATATGAAATCAATGAACGATTATGCATAAAGAATTACACATGAAGTATCTCTGACAGAAGAAATGCGAGATAAATCATCACATAAAAATGCATTGTAATAATGTGTGCTAGAGGCTGGTGTAATGTTGTTATGTCTCTAGATGTGTTTAGAAATAGAAGTGTGAAGCTTCTGTTCTCTAAGAATAGTTTTTACGTTAAGCAAAGAATTGTTCGTGCCAAAAGGAAAGGGTCAATATTAAAAAAATTGTCCAATTCAAAGAAAAATCAGTTTACCAAAGCTCCTGGCAGTTTTTTTGTTGATCAAAACTGAAGGCCGAATTCAGAGTTCATGGGAACGCCGTGTGTCGGAAAGCTTCTCAAAAGTTATTGTTTCTCTATGGGTGAGAACATCGTATCAGACAGGCTCGCAAAGAATTGGTCTACAAAATCAGGTGATAGTTCAACCAAATTAGATAGCGCTGTAACTTGGCAGGTGTGAGAATGATTGCTGTCATCGAAGGCAGGATCAGCAATGCTCACAGAACGTTGTACCTGGATGATGTTGCTTTTGTCACTCGCTCCACTGTTACCACTTGGCTGTAGTACAGGAGTCTCCACGAATGCCGTCATCAGGATTGGTAGCCGCTGGGGACAACACAATGCGTGAGCCGTTATTGGACTTAGCAAAGTATCGACGTCCATTGGTACTGCTGATGGAAGTGAAAGACAGATGTCCAACACGCATTCCTCGCCGCAAAGCATACACCGTAGCACAGGTAAAATGCAATTTTGCCATATCGGTCTGAATGAAAGGAGCCAGGTCGTGTTTAGATCTCTCAGCCTGGCCAATCCGAGGACGTTAGTTATCCTGTCCCTGTAGCGCATTGCTAGGATTGTTTCTTCCATTCCCATGGGAGCTATGTCTGAGCCGAGGTTTGCCATAACGTAGCAGGATGGTCAAAAATAGAATCCCTGCGATGAGTCCAAAAAATAGTGGAATACCACCAAAGATGGAGTGCACAAAATTAGGAAAGATTCCCAAAATTGCCTGGAAGGGTGTTAGCAGTCCCGTAAAGACTGTCTTAAATATGCCTGGGATGCTTGTAGCACTAGACATGTTAAGGAGTTGGTCGAGCATTTGTATGAAATGCACAGGGCAATTTGTTGATAAAAGGTCATGGACCTCAGTAGCCGTCCTTGCGACTAGAAGATCATACGTCTCTTTAGATGACGTTATAGGCACTGTTGTCTGTAAAAGCACAGATTTCATTTTGCTTAATGTATCAATTCGTATAGAATAGAGATTCAGACGAGGCCAGAGGGGAGTCACTGTGTCTGGAGGCCCGCTCGGAAACAATGCTTGCATACAACATTTGACCATGGACGTTACTTCTACTAGATAACTTAGTCCGGGCGCGAGGCCACAGCACCTGTGATCCGTTCTTAGAATGTAACTCCCGTTTGCGAGTTGCATAAAGAAGGGCTCTATCTGAGTTGCAGGTGTGACTAGCTGGTGGCATGAAAGGTTGTTTGAATTGCCATCACATGCTCCGTGTAAATTAATACCCTGACACAAAAGTATACCGCTTAGTGAGTGTTTACAATTTTCACCACTAAGAAATACATTTTTGTCGCTGTCACTATAGCAAGAATGAGTGTATGGTAATTTCCATTCGGATTTAACATATCCCTTACCCAATTGTTCATATTGGCCAGCAGGTATGTACTCAAGGCATTTATGAAATCGGAAAGTTGTTATCGGAATTGTGATAATTCCGTGTATTATCCATTCAATGACAGGGCTCTCTGACATTGTCAATGATAATCTCTCGAGTTTTTCGATGCTCAAGATTGTATAGTCTGCTCCTTTCTGTGCCAAACTGATCTGTTTATCAGTAAGGTTAAAAATGGAAAATAATGACGTTGTGTTTATCAAACGCCAAGGCACATAGCCTGAACGAAGATTTTGCAGCGTCCAGCCTAATTCTATAATAGAGCGTAATTGAGACTGGCCATGTTGTAACATTAGCAAATCTCTGTCTATCACATCAAAGGCAGATGATACAATATTGTCCAAAGAATATATTCTGGAAGACAGAGTCATTAACCCATTGTCTACTACAGAAAGTGATTTTTCCAAATTAATACGATCAATTTCTCGTATTTTTTCAGCAGTTTCAATTTGCTTTACTTTCCAAGCCTCATTGTAAGCAGCATAGATGCTGGTCGCTATGAAACGCTTTTGACGCTGTTTGCGTGGTCCAAGAATGAAATCGCGCAAATCAGCACCATCTTTTAATAAAGACAAGTGTTGCTTAATTTCAGCCAGTGTGGATGTAGTTAGCCATTCTAGGCAGAGTTTGCCTACACTGTATGTAGTTATAATTCCTGGATGTTGTCTCTGGGAATATCTTGAGTCTAATCTGGTCATTTTTAACCCTTGTGTTTTGTTCAGGAATCTATCTTGACAGCTATTTGTGTCTGTAGGCCAGATTAACCACTTTTTCCAATCAGGATGTGTTCTGTTGAAATGTAAAATGTGTGACACGTCTAACTCATTATCTGCAGTTGTATTCTCAGCTATTGGTTTTGGTATAGACGGTGTTTTCATTTCTTTGTTCTTGGCTAGGCCAAGACAAGATGTTTGGTGTACAGTGTCATTTAAAAATAACATTTGTTCCGGTATCATGCAGGTTCTAAAAAGTGCTTCTATGCCTTGCACCTGCCAATCTTTTGTACCCCAAATTGATTTCGTTTCAATATTATTTTTCCAATAATCAAAACCAAATGTCATCATTTTGTCATAAAATGCTTCTGAATATATCAATTTTGAATTTGTCAGCATTGTTTTCATTCCTGTTTTATCTAACAGTTTATAATAAAACGTTTCTGCATCACTGGTGTTAAACCCTGAAAAATATTTGAATTTCTCAAAAAATGCTTTAGAACTGCTTTTAGGTGGTGTAGAACAATGTTCCCATTGGTTATACATAAAAACATTTCTAGGCTGTGCAGATTTATGCAAGTAATGATCCCCATAGTGGGTATAACAGAATAACTGCTCATAACTAGATGAACCTTGTAAATAATCATGATCTGTGAATCTAGCTGACATTACTAAATCAGACATCATGTCATTAATACTGTTAAAGTCCCAATTATCAGAGAATGTACTTGGTGTAACAAAGTCACTTAAGGAAACCTTTAGTTGATGAGGATACTTCAGGATTTCGACCGGACCATAGATCTCATAGTCTGTTTTCTCCCATACTACCCCACCAGGTATTGGAATTGCTGTGACATTTACTGTTGACAGTTCTCTTTTCTTCACGTGGGATGATCTGTGTGGTTTGAGGACTAGGTTGATGTTCTGACTTGCTGTGTCCATTGTAATATATTTTCCTTCAATGAATTTTCCCAAACATAGTACCATGATGAGCCAAAGCAGGAGGAAAAATACACCTAGACCGAACCAGAACTCTAGCCAAGGGGAAATGAGGTAGATTTCCTTCAGTTGATGAAAGAGTTCCGTTGCTTTTTCTTTAAAAGACTTTTTTGTTTCTGGCATCACTTCGGGATCGTTTTCATCTTCAGAGAAGTTGTCGAAGTTGATGAAATAACCAGAGGCAGTTCTGTCAATTGATGGGATTGTTCTTTCAATCTGTCTCTCGGTAGCACTTTCTGATGCCACATTATTGTAGACTGGTGTTGTTTCTTGACGAACTGTTTCAATCTGTGTTTCAAGAGGCACGAGTTCCATGGCTGTATTGCATAGTCCTTCATTGTGCATTGCAGGCTGATCGAATGTGATGAGTCTTTCAGTTTGAACCTCTTGGATTGTTGCAAGTTTGGGTATTCTGTTGTTTCTTGGGAGTCCACTGGGCCTACTGTTGATTATAGGCCACATGCTTGTGGTTTTACCAGGTCGATGGACACGACTCTGTTCTCCTTTTTACCAGCAAGGGGCGGTAGCACAACTGATCTTGTTCCGGTGACTGCTAAGACAGGTACTGCTTTTCTGTAAGAAGGCCCAAATTCCTTCTTAACCGCGATCTTTTCTCTGACTAGATCCCCAATCTTTGGAATCCAGACAGGCCTTGCTGGGGCTGTTGCGGGTGGTGCCTCGTCAGTGGTACTTGGCTGTTGCTTTAACTTTATGTTGCTTAATGATTTTCTTGTTTCATTCAGTTCCTGTAAAACAGCCAAACGGTCTTTTACTTCAAACTGCGTTGTTTCTGCTTGTACCACTGACATCTGACTATCGAGGTCCTGAACGCGCATTCTTATTCCGAACAATAGTTCGTATGGGCTGAAACCTTTTAGAGAATTTCTTGGCATGTTGTTAAGACTAGTCTGGACACTTATTAAATGTTTGACCCACCCAGCGCCTGAACCTAATACCTTCGCTGTTATAGATTGCTTTACGTCCCGGTTTTTTCTTTCCATCACACTTGTGCGATGGACAAGAATACCGCAACCCAATTCCCATGCTGGCCATGGCCCTCTTATAGGCTCGAGAGCTGAAAGCAGGACCCTGGTCAGAATGGAACGTGGTAATTGCGTATGTGCCGATATGGACTCGCTAATCTTTTATAACAGTTCTAGGCGTCAGCCGAGTGCTGGTGGCCTCATTTTTTAAGTGCATTTCGTCTTGAACGTTAATAGGACGCAGGATGGGGTGTAGGCAGCGTTACGCTCTTTCTGATTGGTAGCCGGTAGCAAGGTTCGCTACTGCGATCCCTATTGCAGTTTTCACAGTTGTTTGCATATATTTGGTGTTCTACACTCATTCCCGGCCACCAGAATACTGATTGTAATTCAGTCAGTGATTCCTTGATCTCTCTGTGCCTTAGACCCAAACCCATGTGTGCGTCTGCTATTAAAAATATTCTCCTGTTCGTGTTTGGAATTACTCTATCCCCCACTCCAGGGATTCGAGCAAAAGGAACGGAGTTTGCATCGATTATGTATGTATAATTGAGTGGATAGTTTACGGGTAGTGCTGCACAGTCGCCTTTTACGGTTGTTTTTACTGCTAGCATTGTTTCCCCGTCTATATACTTATCTGTACGCTTTTCTGTGGCTACGGAAGCCGGTTTAGTTGCTTCCGTGGTGGCTGTATTAGCCAATGAATTCCCTGCAACGTGAACGCCATCACGTTGAAGACTCTGTGCGTGAATCACGTGAGTCTTTTGTAGTTCTTTGTGTAAAAGAGCTACTTGTTCCCAAAGCAATTTATGCTTTATTGTGGCACCTGTGTCATCTTTGTAGTCGTTTTCGATCCAACTCTGCAGTTTGTTGTTGTAAGAATTGACGCAAAAATGAGAATCGCACACTATAAGTGTGGGGAATTCGCGTTCTGCATTTTCGAGCGCCATCTTTAAAGATCTGATTTCAGTTCTCTGAACCGAACAGTTTCTTACAGATTCAGTTTTTGTTACTTTCGGTCTGAATTTACCGCACAGCCAACGACCTTTAATGATCGCACATGCTGCATCGTAGGATTTTCTCTCTACGTTGAAATGCTGTACAAAGCTATCTATATAGATTATACATGCGTATTGTGGGAGAGGCAGGATTTCGATTGGCAGAGGATATTCTTCTTCATATTCTAAATCATTCAGTTCTTCGTATTGCGGGGCGAAATAGTATTTCACGTCTTCCGCTGCTAGAGAATCTATGCACTGTATCCATTTCGGATCCAGTGACACTGTAGGCAGGTTTACTGGGCTGAATAGCGCCTCGAAGGCGGATTCCGCTGTAAGGATATTAATCCGTTTACCGTGTGCTAGTTCTCTTTCATTTGCTAATGCGATTTGCACTGCGTTCACAGTTTTTTCTGTGCGACTGAATGTTTTTTCTGCTTGTGTGTACAAGTGAGATTTAATTGAAATTGGTACCTTTTCTCCCTCATTAGAGGTTAGGTACGTGAATCCGCATCTTCCTGGGATGACTCGGATTACAAGATCGATCGTGTTGTCACGTGTATCTAATTTTGTTTTTGCTAACATGTCTGTTTGCAGTGATCTCAAAATTTCTGTGTGTTTTTGAGTCCAATTGATTTGTTTTAAATCAGGTTTTATTAGTTCGTAGAGAGGTTTAACCCTCTCTGCGTAGTTTAATATGTAAGTTCTTCCGAAATTCAGAAAACCTAGTATTGATTGTAAATTCTTCAGCGTTTTTGGAGCTTGGAGTACAGCGCACTTCTCTAAGAAGTTGTCCGCTAGGCTTTTCCCTTCACTTGATAATTCGTACCCTAAAAATAGTACTGTCAGATGGGCAATTCGGGACTTTTTAAAGTTAAATTTGTAACCCTCTGCTGCGAACCCAAGTATAATGGTGTTCACCCTTTTCAAGTGAGTATCCAAGTCGTCGTCTGTGAGATAAATATCATCTACGTAAGATAATGCTTCATCATCATAGATTTGTAGTAACTCTGTTACCCTAGCTGAGAATAGTCCTGGGCTGTTCTTGAACCCCTGTGGGAGTCGACAGAATTTTTTCTGCGACCCAAATGCAGAGAAAGCGGTCAGATATCTGCTTTCTGGTGCAATGTTTTGACAAAAGAAACCATTAGAAATGTCTAATGTCGTTTTATATTTTTTCCTAACTATATTATTCATTAGGGCTGCACTATGCGAGTTTTGTACTGCAAAGGTTTTGCAACATGTATTAAGGTGTCTGTAGTCCAAAACTAGACGATATGAATTGTCTGGCTTGGAGACAGGAAACAAAGGATTGTTCATTTGAGAGGTGCATGTTTCAATCACCCCCTGATATTCAAGTTGATCTAAGATCTCCCTGACCTGTTTTTTAGCTTCTTGCTTTATGGGATACTGCCGTTGGGCAGTTGGTTCACTTTTTAGTTGGATTTTGTGAGGCGTAGAATCCTCATCCCATCCTACGTGATTTTTATACAATGCAGGTGCCTGGGCTACAGCCCATTTCCTTGCATATGTGTATTTTTTGTGAATCGGTATGTGATTTGAGAAGGCAGGCATAATTACCTCTTCGCCACGAGGGCACTCCCTGACAAACTCTGGGGGCCAATCTTTTTCAGCTAACAGAATATCATAGCCTTTCGAGAGCTTATCCCAAAACAGACCCTTAATTTTCCTAGTCTTATCACCCTCTATACGCAATGTTATTTCGTATATTTTATGGGGCTCGCTAAGCCTGGCGTCGGCAGTTTCAACCTGAATGTATTCATTCGTGTCCACTGTCTCCAGATGACTCATCAAGATCTTGCGCGCTATACTGATTTCTGCTGCACTGTCCAACATTGTCAATGCCCACTCCCCGTTTTTCAACTGTGTCCTCAGTATTCTCGGCATGGTTGATTACTCTAATACTAGCTACCTTCTTTTTCTGAAATTGAGATTTCTTATTTTGAGCAGGTTCCTTGTCTTTGGACTTGGTGTGCTCTCCTGGGTCTGACCGTCCTCTTCTTTCCGAATTCTGTGGAAGAGATCGAGAGGGACGTGTATCAATACTTTGATATCTATCAGGTCTTTTTATATTATCCCTATTTCTAAGGTTATATCTTTTCTCAGAGGGCTCCCGTTGGGGAGACTGGCGTTCTCGAGTCGGAGTTCTTTCCCTCCGTCGAGGAGACCTTCCTCTGGACTGGAAAACTTTTTCCTTGGGAGTGGATTGTTTATTTCCATCCCAGCTCTTTTTAGGAGTATTTAAATTATTTTTAATAAATAATTTTTCAGGATTTTCGAGCAGTTGGGGCTTAACTGGTTTTCCACCCAAGCTGTCTCTACCTAATTCTTCATAGCATTTTTCTATGATTTTTGCAAGCTCAACAGGATCTTTTATATCTGTTTCCCTCAACTTCTGGCGAATCGCCACAGATGCTGCTTCTCCCTTTACGTTGGCTAATAATATAGCCGTGACCTGCTTGAAGTCTTTCAGTAATTTCATACCTAGATTTAAAGCTGGTTCTGGACCGAATTCATTTTGAATCTGTTTTAGCACGTCTGGTATTACCGCCATAGACGGAACACCGTGTGTTTTTGTGTAAATGGAAGCAAAGACTGTACCCCAAGTGTCGCAGTCCTCCACGTGTGGTGCGATTCCCATAGGAAGGCAGATGGTCAAGATTCTGTGTTTCTCAATAGGGGAAGTATCAGGAAATACTGCCTCTATTTGAGTAATTTTCTGGGCTAACCAGAAAGGAATTTGTTCCCGTTTTACGGGTGTTTTACCAAGACATGACTGTATGTTCTGTGGTGTAATTTTATTTGTGTTCCCCTGATGAGGGGTCAGCTGGTGTGAATTAACAGCTGGCTGGACTGTTGCAGTCCGTATTACATATTGGACTAATTGCCTATGTATTTTTATTAATGTGTTTAGCTGTGCTAACAGCTCTTCTCTAGACATTTTTACAATGTCAGGATGTGGTGTGTAGCTGGCTAGAACCGGCCACGTGGCTCCTGGTCTACCTAGTGGACCGAGCCTAGTTATGTGATCATTGTGTTTTAGGGCGCCATTAAACCAGAGCAGGTGCTCTTGAAATTTAAGTGGGATTTCAACCTCCTCGAAAGGAGCGTACTCTCCCGGAGGTTCCTCTATTTTGTAATAGTGAAACTCTTGTGTTATAGCGTTTACCGCTGGAAAGTTTATCCATGAATAGAATACCTCTGTCTGCCGATACTCGTGAGCCTCTATCACGAAAATTACTGTACCACCCTGAGGTGTCAGTCCATGTTCTATAAGTTTTAAAGTTATAGATCTTCTTAAGTGGACCGGGATGATAATAGCATCCGGGTCTGTGTATTCGGGACCTTGCTGAGTCGCATCTACTGCGGCCCCAGTGGTGCCGTTGTTTTCTACTGACATTGTATAAATGCAGTTTTTGCAGAGTAGGTCTCCAAGGAGACAAAGATTAGATGCACAATATTTTGGAACACTGTATCCTTCAACGTTGAATAAACCAGAGCTTTACATAGGAATCTCTTCCTACTAAGGTCGGGCGGATTTTAACCTTTCACCCACTCCAGACGTCTATTGGAGTATTTACGGGAGAAAGGGGTGTGAAATATGCACGACTGAGTTACTCTACAAGTCTTACGTTAGTTTATCGCCTTACCAAACGTTAGGGCGCCATGTAGTGTAGTTCCTAGTTTCCCACTAGGCCCTGCGCATTGGAATAACATAAACAGTAGTATCGACGTGGAACTGGCTATATTCCAGGCCTCCACTGACTATGCTAAACTTAATTGGGTTGTGTTACCAACTAGCTCAGAGGTCACTGGAAACTTTCTTCTCTGCATAGGAAGTGATCAGCTTCCTTGGCACAGACAAGAAGGGATTCAGCTTTCCAACAACCGTGCAACATGACAACTTTGCTCCTCAGATCAAGAGTCGATCTCTAGGGTCGTGTGAAACAATAGACATAGATTTCACTCAGTCAGTCTAGTGCAGTTTACTTTCACAGTATGTAGAGAATAGAGAGACGGGCGTTTATCAATAAAGGTTAACATTTATTGAACAGTCTTTCTTCTCGTACAAGAGAAATGTATTGCCACAATTGCAATAACTGTTATTATAAAAAGTACGTACAGTAAGATAAGAATAGCGAAATAGAACTGTAAAAGCATTGATATGGTTTCTTAGCCATACAATGGTTTAAAAGTAATAAAACATTTATACAGTCATATATACATTAGGCTAACATACTCAACTGGTGCTCCTAACTAAGCCTACCCCAGTGTGCCTGACCTAGGCCTAACACGTGAGAAGGGGGAGTAAGTAAGTAGCTTAAGTTAAGTTGGTTTTGCCAAGGTTTGTTTCAAGAATTCTCTTCTAAGGGTTTAGTCAACACCATACCTCTGAATAGAATGATGGAGGATTGGTATCTCCTTCAGGGGTCTCTCTCGATATCCCAGTCACCTGCGAGGGTAAACTGGAAGCGCCGGGACTGGATTTCTCTGCACGAGAAAGGCAGCGGCTTCTCTCAGCGCGTCTGGAGGAAGGAGGGGTGACAGCGTCCGCGGGCAGCTGGGCTGGATGTCTTCGCAGAGGACGGCTGCACGGCTCCTCAAGCGTACTGCACCATAGGTCGCGCTGTAGCGGCGATAATGGTAATCAGTAGCTTCACCACCACAGGATAGCAGGCTGCAGCGACAGAGTGCTAGTTTTTACCAACACGGGGTCATGCAGGCAGCTGGCATCAGCAACATGTTCGCTCATTGCTTAAGGCAACGTTGGTAATATTTATACCTGACAGGTGCCGGGTTTGACGCAAGTTTGCTGGACATAAGACGTCAATTAAAGATGTCACTAGGAAGTGGCAGCTATCAGTTGCTCATTAGAGTTCCATTACTAATCAAAACATAGCAAGCGGGGATTTCCAGGTTTGCTAAGTTTTTATCTTGTTGAAGAACTCGGAGTGTTATCTAGGAATATCAGATAGTGACTGCTGCTCTGTCATTGCACTAATTGGTCGCAAAGGAAGTAGCAGAGAGTCATGCTGGAATGTGGCTCTGTGGCTCTGCTCGTGTGAGGCCAGAGATGACTTTACAGAAAATCGTACTTGAACGGTTATGCCAATATAGGGAACAAAGGGCTTTATAGCCGAATAGGGGCATAAGGTCACAGTATCGATCAGGAACCTAGATAAGCACATGACAGGAACCTTGTGCCTCCTTGATTTGAGGTGAGTCCGGGACATATGAATGATTCATGAGGTTTTTGAGCCTCTACTCTTTAGGTTACATTGGCCATGTTCGTATCTTAGAGCCATTGGGGGTCTGACTTGAGGAGGTCCCCTCTCTGGATCTTGTAGCCCGCCCCTGACAGGAGTATGTTGTTTGTGCTTAAACTTTAGCACTTAAGATTAGCTTCTTTTGTTGTCATCCATGATACAGTGTCTGTGTTCATATTCTCTTCCATTATAGATTTTACAATATATGCCCATTTCTGATCTGATAAACGCAAAAACAACAATTGACAACAATTGTGCAACATTTTTGCATTTGTCACCCCGAGTGGGATGGGTATGCCCAGACGTGGGTCCCATGCTCACTACGCCACTGGAGTCAAGCCATCCTGGCTGAAGACGGCTGATAGCCAGAAACCGGTCCTAGGATGCTTGATTCCGGTCCAGGGAAGACATGTCTTGGCAGTTCGGGCTGGATTGTTCCCATGAGGTACAGGGTCAAGACTGATTTGCATATGGCCATGTCTGAACTGGGGTGGTGTGGTGATCAAAATAACAATGAATTAAACCCAGATCTGTGGCTGGGGGTGAATGTTTTGCCATTGTGCAACATTCCGTCCATCAATTGTTGTTTTTGCATTTCTGATCTGATGCTTACCACATTTGGAAACCTGTATATTTTTATACAAACCACATACTGATTCTTCAGCCATATTTCAGAGGTGAGAAGAAGTATGTTTTCTTACCAGCACGTTGTCTTTTAACTGTGGTAACCCTTTCATACTCATTCTCCTTGTCTGGGTCTATTTCTTTTCCATTCTGTATATAGCTTCATGTGAGGTATTTGAGTATTTCTGATATAATTATGTTGTGTTTTTTTGTCATGTATTTTTGTCACTGTATGATATTATCGCACTATACAAACTTAAATATTATTTTATCTTAGGCATTGCCTTGTCCCTGGTCATATTTTTGTCAGTGTAATTTTCCTCTTGGAACCAACTTTTTTTTGTGTAACGTATATATATATATATTTTTTTTTTTTCAGTCAAACAAGCTTTATTCGACATAGTCATAAAAGCATTACATATATAAATTTGTTATATAAGAATAGAGTTAAAATTTATACAGAAGTTTAAAACAAGGAATTCATTATAGTAATAATTAAAAATAATCAAGTTAAGATACATCAAGTATTCAGGTATAAAGTGCATTTTCAAAGACCTACCCCTTTACATTTTTGTTTCTAACAATCCAGGCCCATCCTAAATATTTTGCCTTAGCTATATATATTACAGGGCTTAGGTTTGTACAGATGATTCTAGTAGCCACAATTCCACTCCGAGTGCCTAATAACTTAGCCATGGGTCGCAGCCAGACTGCGCGGGACAGAGTAGGCCGGACACACAAAGAGTAAGTGGCTAACTGTTTCTTTGGAATCTAGGCAAGATGGACAAGAGCTACTTCCACCATTAGACCATCTGGATGTGAAAGATCTGACAGGTATACTACCAATTCTCAATTGAAAGTAAAGTTTTCTGTCCAGTGGCTTCATTAAGTCGTCCCAGAATGTCTCGAAACGAGTTTCATCCTTGAACTCCATAAGCACCCCTGTTAGTGAGAGTGGGGGAATGGTCCTAAAGAGTTTAGAAGATATCATCTCCCAGTACAAGCCCTTTAGGACCTTTTTCGAGGGAAACACAGCATCGGTTGGGTCTTCCCATGTCTCCGCCAGACCCAGCTCTCTGAGAACCGCTCTAATTCCAGAGAGCCATTTTATCCGGTAAAAAACATCACTTTTAATAATGTCCAGGAGTCCCATGGCGAATATTTTCAACTCCGGCGTTACCCATATTCGTCTCCAGTACAATACAGGACGGAGATTTGCAATAATCTCAATTGGTTTCATGCCTAGGTCCTGTAAGACCGGGCCCATGGGGGTACTGTGTGGGAGCATGACAAGGTTTCTTAGGAGCCTGTTTTCAGAGACCGTTAGCTTACTTAGGTTCCCGTGCCCCCATATCTCAACCCCATAAAGTGCTGCACTCACGGCCTTTGCATTATAGACCGTAACTGCAGGTGCCATCGTTTTGTCAGGGACTTTGCATGTTCGCGGGTCAATGCCCCTGTGATTTGCCTATGCTTAAGAGTGGCCAGGTCAACCTGTTCATTCCATTGTAGGTTATGCTGGATGGTAAAACCTAGATATGAAAACGATTTTACTTGCTCCAGGGGTAAGTTATTCATCAGCACTTTTCCTCTGAATAACTTGTGTTGGTTAAAAGACATAAATTTGGATTTTGAGACGTTAATTTCCAGGCCATGGTCAGTGCATAATGTTTCGAAGATCCCAAGTGCTTTTTGCAGACCACTTGGGGCCTTAGAAATAATAAGACCGTCGTCGGCAAACATTAAGATTGGTATTTTGGCGCCTGCTAAAATTGGAGCATCAACATTTGCCTCTAACAGGGCCTTTGCGACGTTGTTAATGTAGAGGGAGAAGAGGGTAGGCGCTAACACGCAGCCTTGGCGCACTCCTCTCTCTACCGGGAACTGATTAGTAACATGCCCTGGGGAGCCCCATCTTATCTGGGCGTAATTATGCTCATGTAATTTAATAATCAAGGAAAGAAGAGTGGGGGGCATGCCCATGTCATTCAAGACAAACCAAAGGTTGGACCGTGGTACAAGATCGAAGGCTACCCTCAAGTCAATGAAGGCAGCATACAAGCTACCTCCCCCAAGTTGAACGACCTTCCAATAGAGCATTGCAAAATGTAAGACTTGATCGACTGTGTGAGAAGGTGGCCTGATATGCAGTGCTCACTATTCTAGTGAACACTATGTATCAGTCCAGCAACCCTTATTGATGATTGGCTGTAAGTCAACCTTATAGACCAGCTATCCTAGTAGCATGGATACGAGCAGTCTAAGGCTAAAGACTCGAGAGGGCGTGTTAAGCCAGCTGTTTACCACACATATATCCCTTGAATACCCAGTGAAAGGACACCACACAAGTGTTATGAAAATAAACAAGATATTTATTAAGAATCACAACAGCCCTGTACTCTTTATGAGGACAGGGTACTAAGCACAAAACAAAACTCTTACGAAAATACTTAAGTTAGCACAGTATATACAAATGCCCGAGGGGCACGGAAAACCATATACTCTGAAAGTGGAATGCGAAATTACTAGCGGGTAAGTACAGTACTAATAGGCTTAGGAATCGCTAGGACTTGACTATAGAATCTTCAGATTACTTCTAGGAGGCCTAGGGGACTCGGGTGCAGAGTGTGCACTCTCACGCGTGATGCGGGACAAAGTCTATGGTAGCTAGTAATGACAAAGTTAGTGTTCTCGGGCGAACCCGACCTGGTAGGGAGAAAACGAAAGTGGATCCTGACCCTTGGATAGTGAGGCTATGCTGGGGCACCGAAATGACAAAGTTACCTAGCCCAGGGGCTGCAGCTGCATATGTCTCAAAAGACGTCGGGAATCCTCGTTGACGGACCAGGAGCCTGGAAGAAAGAAGTTGCTGGCAGGCGACCAGTGAAGAAAGTTCGATGGATCCAAGCCTGGATCGAAGGAAGATGACACCTGAAAGCAGAGGGGACCAAGTTCGAGACTACTAACCAGTAGTCAGGTGGCACCAGGAGGGCACCGGATGGTAGTCACCTCGACTAGGTGAGTGGGTGACGCTGTGCTCGCAGATCTCACGGACCAGGAGGCGTTGTCGGCGACCAGGATGGAGGGGCGAGCTGTCCCACGATGGATGAAGCTGTCGGCGTCGCTGGACCCAGGATTGGGCAACAAAGCCTTGGCAAATTCAAGCCCACGCGGTGGACTCAAAATGGCGTCTGGAGTGGACCAGGAGGGTCCGGGGTGCCTCTCTTGAAGAAGGAAGCAAGGGCCAGTCTGGAGCAACCAGACCAGCAGCAGTGATGTCGTCGGGCGTCGTGAAGAAGGCCACAAGCCAGCCGGCTAGTAGCCACACAGCGCGGTGAGCACGCAAAAGCAGAAGGGCCCCACGCAGATCGTGGAGATGCTGGAGGGCTGATCTTCGGTGCTGGAGCTGCTCAGGGTTGCGGCTTCTCGGACCCCAAAGCACTCACCAGTGGAGCACACGGTGGGCTTGTTGCAAAGAAGTCGTGCAGTCTTGGCGATCGTCGGTCCCTCGAGGTCTCGTCGCACTCACGGTTCTCAGCTTTGCTGTAGAGGTGAGTAGAGGTCAGAGGTGCCAGGGAAGCCGGGTCTCGTCGAGCTGGGTCGTCGGATTCGTGAAGAAGGACTTGCAGCAGACCGCAGTGTTCTTAGGATGGTGCCCGCTTGATGCAGGGTGACTACTCCTTAGCCACAAGGGAGAATCTTGAAGAAGAAATCTTGATGTCCTTTCGCAGAAAGTCGAGTCTTGATTCCAAAGATGATCTGATTTGAACAGGGGGCCCGCTCCCATCTTTATACTAAAAAAGGGGGCTGACCCGGTGACTAGGTCCTGCCTATGGGTGGGACTAGGAGGGGGGTGGTTACACCCCTCTGCCATGCCGGACTTCCCCCAGGCCAGGGGCTGGTGTGCCCCTGGAACTGGTTCTGACCGGCCTATGCGTAGTGAGCACCGGGGTGCCACTCAGCAGTCACCTTCCTGTAAAGCCCTGCCTACCCAGGATACACAAAACCATGTCTGGGACGGTGCTAGCACCGCCCCTGACAGGAAACCCTTTGTCCAGGCTCCCCTCGCTGGAAGGACTCCCAGCTGCAGGGGGTCAGACTCGTGTCTGTGGTGGCAGCATCCATTTTGTGGAGCTGAGGCTTCGTTTAACTTTAACCGGGGTTCACAGTTACATACATGTCGTGTCCCTCTAGAAGGGTGGAATGCTAACCCCGTCGCCAGAATTGGCGAGGGGTTAGTATTCCAATTCGTATGACACCTTACTCGACATGTTTTGATAAAGCAATACCAAAGTTAGCATTTAACCGCGAGGATTATAATGCACTTAAGAGTATATGGTATGCGATATCATGGAACAGCTATTAGGACTTGGTTCCGCAAGCTGCAGACAGGCTCAGCTCATGCCAGAGCACCATCTCACACGATTCCAAGCACTCTGCCTTCAGGATTGTCAAGGCCTGCCATAGGAGTGACTGATAGGAATCTGTGTGTCCATTTTAGGGTTAGGTATAGGTATACTACACCTACAGCAAAGGGTGATTACACGACTTTGCCCCAGCTGTCATACAGCCAGTTGTGTCAAATTTAGGAGGCCAGCCAGGGGTGGCATAATACATGCTTCAGCCCCTGGTAGGCCCTGGGTACACCTATGCCCTGAGTTACAGGGTCTGATAAGGTGGCCCAGTACCAATTGGTAAATGCACCCAGGGTACACTTTGTAATTTAGAGAGAGAACAGCCAGGCTGTGGGTCTGATTGGCAGGCCCACAGCCAGAGAAAGTCGTAAACCAGTGAAACAAAAGCAAAAAATCTTGGTGATCATAGGATTGCAGACCCTACTCTCCTACAGACTGTACTTATGCAGGCTCTAAATCCTGCTTGGGGGGGGACAGGATGTTCATCTCCCGCTCCCATTCTTGGACCTTGTTTAATACCAGTCTACCGTAGATCTTCTGGATGGTATCAATTAGACTGATCGGGCGATAATTGGCTGGGAGCAATTTATCGCGCTTTTTGGAGACGGGGATTATTTCCGCCCCATTCCAGGATTCGGGTATTGGGGAACCGCTGGCTAACATATTTGCCAGGAGTAGTATGTACTTCCCCCAGAGTTCTCTATTGTTTAGGAAGATGTCAGCTGGGACACCATCTATACCTGGCGCCCTTCCCGGTATGATAGAATCTAATGCGTGTTGGATGTCCATGATAGTAAACGCATCTTCCGTACAGGGGGTACATACAATCCCTTCTCTCTGTTCTACGGGTAGTTCCGGCCCTTTAGCGTATTGGGGCCTAAAATGAGTTACCCAATCATCCTGGGCTACCCAATTTTGGGGTTTTTCGGGCCGTCCTTCACAGCCCCATTTCAATAGGTCCCAGAATTGCTTACAATTTTTGCAAGAACTTGCCTCCTTAAGCTCCTCCCATCTTTTTACATCCCAGGCGCGCTTAGATTTTTGGATGATAGTTTTGTACGCGCTCCTGGCAGTGAGAACACTAGCACTGGGTCCATTTTTAATGTCTTGACCTAATTCCAGCCGTGCCTTTCTGCATTCTTTATTATACCATCTCGGAGATTTATCGGTCGTGTTTTTGTTCGGGTTATTTGGTTTAACAAATAAACCTTTTATTTGCAAAAAAAGGGTTTCATGGACCTTGCTTGCGCTTTCTCTCTCAGGGGTAAAAGGTTCGGCATTGGAACAGGCGCTCAGTTCCATAGTGGCTTTCTGTAGATTCTTTAAAATAAAGTCAATGTTTGACTGATTTTGGGCAACTTTGGCCCACTTCAGGTGGCGCATGTCATTTGCCAATACAACGGGTTGAGAGCTTCTGTTACTTGGGTCCTCTGTTGTCACTGGGACTTCCCAGTAGGCAAAGATCATGCATAGGGGGTTGTGGTCACTCTCAAGGCGGTCAACAACCATCATATCCACCAAGTGGTGCCATAGCTCAAGGTGGACTAATATATAGTCAATTCTGCTTTCTCGGTTGCCACTCTTGAATGTGACAGCATACATCCGGTCTTTCGGGGTCCAACCATTGGCTGCCCTTAGTCCTTGTTTCAGACACATTGAGTTAATTTGGATCACCAGGTCGGTCCATCTTTTCACTGGGTCCAGTTCTAATTTAGGGACCCCCCACTGGCTATCTTGATCGTCTACAAAATAAGAATCGCCACCAGATAACGGATTCATAGTTTATATTAAAATCTCCAGCAATAATCAGCCATGAGTGTTAGGAAAATTTTTCAATGAGGCCTTCGAGGGCAGCAAGGGTGTCAGACTTCCGCCCACCTGTGCTCCTGGCATACACATTATAAATGTATAAGGGTTTGGCTCGGTTAAGTACAAGGGAGAGAATCTGTATATCCTTATGATTGGAGGTGAGCTCCTTTACGATGATCCCAGAATCTTGTTTGACCCAAATAGTTAGTCCCCCCGAGGGTCGTCCCTTGTCGCCTTTTACAGCGGCGACACTAAAATATAAAAACCCTGGGAGATACTGTGGGTCAAGGAGCCACATTTCTTGGAATATACAGATAGTGAACTGACTGACAAACAAGGCCCATTCTGGGCTTTGCACCTTAGTACTCAGCCATGCGATATTCCATGACATAATCGAGCCAAATGTATCAAAATCTGTCAATAAGCTTGCATCAGGGTTCAGGTTTGATGGACTATCCCCCCCGTTATACACCCCTGTGTCTAATAAAACACGAGGTTTTCTCGTGTGGGTGCCCTGGAATACAGATACATCAGGGTTCGGGTTTGATGGGCTATCCTTCCCAATATGCACTCCTATTTCTAGTAAAGCACAAGGTGTTCCTGTGTGGGTTACCTGTGGTGCAGTTAGGATGGATAATGATGCATCGTCACAGTATTTGTCATTAATATCATCTGGGGTTAGTCAATCGTTTGATTCCAGGGATGACCCACCCACTCCTACCCCCTGTGATTGAGTTCCCATTTCTTTTAGCCACTGTTGGGGGGGTGAAGATCTAATTTGAATGGTTGAATGATCGGGGGAGCAGGACCTGAACTCCAGCATTATTAGATTTTGTGCAAAGTTTACATTTTAAAATGTGGATTCTATGCAGTCAGCCCCGTGTCCTGGGTGCAAAAGCCTAGAGGCCCTAAGGATGTCTTCCCTTATCACTGTTCGGCATCCTCTGGGATTCAGAAATCCCTTTTCTGAATCGTTTTTGGCCACTATAGGTGTGGCAGGGTATACTCAGACATGAGTCCCTTTCTCACTGCACCATCAGGATTCAAGCAAGCTGGGCCGAAGACGGCTGAAATGCCAGAAACCGGTCCCCGGTAGCTTGTCTCCTTTCTGGTGAAGAATTGGCTTTGTAGTTTAGTCTGCCCTGTTCCCATGATGCACTGGGCCAGGGACAGACTGATTTGCATATAGCCAGGTTCTGAGCTGGGATGGTGCAGTGAGATAAATAACGGTGATGGATCAAGCCCTGATCTTTGGACTGGGTAAGAGTGTTCTGCTTAATTCAGACACTCTGTTCATCACCACCCCCTTTTCTGAATCGTTTTTGGCCACTATAGGTGTGGCAGGGTATACTCAGACATGAGTCCCTTTCTCACTGCACCATCAGGATTCAAGCAAGTTGGGCCGAAGACGGCTGAAATGCCAGAAACCGGTCCCCAGTAGCTTGTCTCCTTTCTGGTGAAGAATTGGCTTGGTAGTTTAGTCTGCCCTGTTCCCATGATGCACTGGGCCAGGGACAGACTGATTTGCATATAGCCAGGTTCTGAGCTGGGATGGTGCAGTGAGATAAATAACAGTGATGGATCAAGCCCTGATCTTTGGACTGGGTAAGAGTGGTCTGCTTAATTCAGACACTCTGTTCATCACCACCCCCTTTTCTGAATCGTTTTTGGCCACTATAGGTGTGGCAGGGTATACTCAGACATGAGTCCCTTTCTCACTGCACCATCAGGATTCAAGCAAGCTGGGCCGAAGACGGCTGAAATGCCAGAAACCGGTCCCCGGTAGCTTGTCTCCTTTCTGGTGAAGAATTGGCTCGGTAGTTTAGTCTGCCCTGTTCCCATGATGCACTGGGCCAGGGACAGACTGATTTGCATATAGCCAGGTTCTGAGCTGGGATGGTGCAGTGAGATAAATAACGGTGATGGATCAAGCCCTGATCTTTGGACTGGGTAAGAGTGGTCTGCTTAATTCAGACACTCTGTTCATCACCACCCCCTTTTCTGAATCGTAATACAATGGATGGCCTTGTTTGTCAGTGAATCTTTAGTTTCCAGGTTCTTGCCTACGCTTACTTTTGGGACGTTCACCATATATACTTTGGATAAATCAGGAGGTATAGGTCGAGGCAGGGAAGGACATCTGCCGGGATAAATTTTTGGGGTGTACCTAGTGGTATTGGGGGTATTGATAGGCCTATCAAT
>NW_028241238.1:0-138491 GCF_964263255.1 Lissotriton vulgaris
CAACTTTTTAAAAGTGGCATTTTCAGAATTGTGACTTAAAATCTGACTTTACCATTAAAGTGGATTTTAAATTACAATTTGTTTGAGTCTAAACATGGTATTCCTACCTACTCGCAATCAAAAGTTAGCACTTCTTAAATGCAATAAGATTTACCCAATTTTATCCTATGGATGATAATGGCCTTTCAATAGTAAAAAACTAGTTTAGGAGTTTTTCCCTCCAAGACAAGTAAAACTTAAACCCACATGTCCTACTTTATAAATACAATGCAGCCTGCCCTATGAGCCATAATGCCCTACCATAGGGGTGAGTTATATCTATTCAAATGTGTGGTTTGAGCCTGGCAAAATCGTTATTTTGCCAAGTGGAAATGGTAGCTTTAAAACTGCACTATACTCTGCAATGGGAGACCTGAGAAATGTTATAAGCTACTACTTAAATGGGTAGCACAATGTGTGCTGCAAGCCCACTAGTGTAACTGCAACACATGATGGGTTGCTGAATGATTCAAACATTCTACCCCAGTCAAGAGATCTGGGTTAAATCCATCATTCTTTTGCCCACTACGGCACCCCAGTTTGGACCAAGCCATATGCAAATCAGTCTTGACCCTGTGTCTCATGGGAACAGTCCAGACCAAACTGCCAAGACAGGTCCTCCCTGGACCGGAAACAAGCATCCTTGGACCGGATCGGGGTATGTCACACTTCATCAGCCAGGCTAGCTTGAATCCAGTGGCACAGTGAGCAAGGGACCCACTTCTGGGCATACCCATCCCACTTAGGGCAAAAAGTGTAACTGCAACAAATGATGGACGGAATGCTGAATGATTCAGACACTCTCCCCAGTCAAGAGACCGGGTTAAATCCATCATTCTATTGCCCACTATGCCACCCTAGTTTGGACCCAGCCATATACAAATCAGTCTTGACCCTGTGCCTCCTGGGAACAGTCCAGACTGAAATGACAAGCCATGTCCTCCCGGGACCAGAAACCAGCATCTTGGGACCGGTTTTGGGGTATGTCAACCTTCATCAGCCAGGCTAGCTTAAATCCAATGGAACATTGAGCAAGGGACCCACTTCTGGGTATACCCATCACACTTAGGGCAAAAAGTGTAACTGTAACAAATGATGGACGGAATGCTAAATGATTCAAACATTCTCCCTCAGTCAAGATATTTGGGTTAGATCCATCGTTCTTTTGCCCACTATGCCACCCCAGTTTGGACCCTGTCATATGCAAATCAGTCTTGACCCTGCGCCTCATGGGAACAGTCCAGACAGAACTGCCAAGCCAGGTCCTCCATGGACCGGAAACAAGCATCCTGGGACCAGTTTCGGGGTATGTCACCCATCAGCTAGGCTAGCTTGAATCAAGTGGCACAGTGAGCAAGGGACCCACGTCTGGGCATACCCATCCGACTTTGGGCAAAAAGTGTAACTGCAAAAAATGATGGACGGAAACTGAATTATTCTACCATTCAAGAGATCTGGGTTGAATCCATCGTTCTTTTGTATATATCGCCCACTAGTATAATTTAATCTTCAGGCACCGGGTACGTGCAGTATCATATACAAAGAACATTACATCTGCCAATCACAAATAAGTCAATTGTACAATGTTTTAGGGAGACAGTGAAAGCACTGTACTTCTGGTTAGCAAGTGGTAAAGTGCACAGAGTCCTAATGCAAACAAAAACAAATTCAGAAAACAGGAGGGCTGAAGGAACAAAGTTTGGGGGAAGACCATAACAAGGATGTCAGTTCTAACATGGCTGTCTACTGAAATAAATTCAAGATGAACACGGACATAACTGAGAACTACAGAATCTAGCCAGCTTGCTCTGACCTTCTCAGAGTATTCAACTACAGCTCTTATCTCCCATTGTAGTTAGAATTAGATTATCCACAAATAAATGTTTGCAGAAAATCATGTGTACAAAGCTATGCACAGAGGTGGCTCTGCACGCCATCCCAACAAAATGAAAGGATTGACTTTACCGAAAAACCTTGTCATTACTGCAAAGGGTCATTGTCAATCCATTTGCAAATATTACTGCATCTAACTCCAATGTCGTTTGCGTATATCACAATACAGCAACATATGTGCCCTACTGCCCTAATATTAGCAGTGGTGTGCTGTGGAGTGCACACGCCTCTTGCACATTTGTAATAGTCTGTATACAGGTTTTTCTAAGAAGTCTCTGAAAGAATTACAAAGAGAATTACAAAGAGTCAGTAAAAATGCTGCCCAACTTATATCTAGGCTAGAACTACATGAAACTATTACATTCAGTCATGAGGGCATTCTATTAACTTTCAGTCAATGAGTGATCAGAATTCAGTTCCATCTGCATACTACACAGATCCTCCAGAGTCTCTCACAATACTTCACCATAGGATTCCACCCTACATGCCTATCTATGTGCTTTCAAATGGCATTCATATATAAATATAAGCATAAGTGATGTGATAGTAGAGATCTCAATGTACAATCAGGCACAATGCTCAGCTCTCTGCAACTCTTTAGCTCTCAGAGAGAATTTCACTTGAGAGGCAAAGAGAACTCCTTAAGGTTTGGGAAAAATATGAAAACCCACTTCTTCCACTATGCTTATGGTCTAATGACTCTAAACAAGTCAAATTCAACTCTTTTACTAATTGCTGTCAACTATCAGATTTGTCCCAAACAGACCAGAAGCATACCTCTGGTTATTGCTGAAGCGGCTTCAGTTCAGAGCTTTTCCACCTCATCTACCTTTGCAATGTTGCATATTATGGTATTAACTTTGCAAAGCTTGATCCATCATGCCCCTGTGGTCAACGGTCTAACATCATAACTCACTCCTCAAGACTAGAAAAGAATATCTAATTAAGATGGAAATAGGACTTTAGGAAAAAAATGAAAACACATCTGATCTGGCCTAACAGTTAGTGGGACCGCACTCCTTCAAACTAACATAGCCCTGTTGCGAAGGACTTCTGGGGCCTCAATACTCAGTGCCAGTAGGCGCTGCAAATCAAGTGGAGGGGCCGGGCCAAGAACCCTGTCGCACTTACAGGGATACTGTTCTGGGCTAAAAGTTAGAGGGACCAGACCCCTTAAAACTCCCATAGCCCTGTTGTGAAGGACTTCTTAGACCACAATTCGCAGTGCCTGGAGGCACTGCAATGCGAGTGGTGGGGGCAAGGCCAACATCACCATCGTGCTTATAGCGCTCCCCGGCCTCCCCAAGCAAGGGACACGGATCTGGGTTAACAGCTAGGGGGACCAGAGCTTTTCAAACCACCATAGCGCTGTTGTGACGGACTTCTGGAGCCACAATACTCAGGGCGTGGAGGCAGATGAGGCGGGACAAACAACACTATCATGCTTTTAGAGCTCCTCTGCCTCCTGCAGAGCGGGACAATGATGTAGGCTAACACTTATGGGGACCAGACCCCTTCAAATCACCAAACCACCAGGGGCTATGCCTGTTGTAAAGGACTTCTGGACCCACAATATTCAGTGTCTAGTGGTGCTGAAACGCGAATGGAGGGGATGCAGCCAACAACACAGTCGCACTTATAGCGCTCCCCGGCCTCCAGCAGCGCAGTACGCTGTTCTGCGCTAACAGTTAGAGGGACCAGACCCCTTCAATCCACCATAGCCCTGGTGTGAAGAACTTCTGGGGCCTCAATACTCAGTGCCAGGAGGTGCTGCAAATCAAGTGGAGGGGCCGGGCCAAGAACCCTGTTGCACTTACAGCGCTCCCCAGCCACCCGTAGCGAGCGATACTGTTCTGGGCTAAGAGTTAGAGGGACCAGACCCTTTCAAACCACGATAGCCCTTTTGTGAAGGACTTCTTAGGCCACAATTCTCAGTACCTGGAGGCACTGCAAAGCAAGTGGTGGGGGAGGGCCAATATCACCCTTGTGCTTATAGCGCTCCCCGGCCTCCCGCCGCGAGGGACACGGATCTGGGCAAACAGCTAGGGGGACCAGACCTTTTCAAACCACCATAGCACTGTTGTGAAGGACTTCTGGAGCCACAATACGCAGAGCCTGGAGGTGCTGCAACGCAAGCAGATGAGGCGGGGCAAACAACACTATCGCGCTTATAGAGCTCCCCGGCCTCCTGCAGCGCGGGACACTGATTTGGACTAACACATATGGGCCTTGGCAATGACCTTACCTAGTGCATTTTGTCATGATACAACCACATATGTTATGTGTCTTGTATTCACTCCATTCTCTTAGTGCAGAATTGTAGCCCTCAAAGAAAACCTAAAATAAAAAAAAGTAAATAAACAAACACTTCTACAATAGTTTTAGAATTACTGCCTGACACTAGTCACACACTAGTAAATAAAACAAAGGGCAACAGTATAATAAACCAATTACTGAGCAGTAATCTTCATTACCCTTAGGATAGTCCTCCTCGTCATAATAAGTACTTGTGAGTCTTTTCCACCTTCCAACATAGAATGCAACCCAAGCTTTTGTTTACTTATATTTTAAAATAACACTTACAGTGCCTAAAGACCCATCCTTCCACTCAACCTTCTTATTCTGTTCATGCAAAATATATTGGTGTAGTAGGAAGACAGGAACTGGGGGTCCTACTATCATGAGAAGGGCCAACTTGAGGTTAATAAAGATTAACAGTATGAAATTGGTTTATTACTCCTTTGTCTGTCCTCGTCATCATAGTAATTGCTTGTGAGGATGTACATAAGCAGTATTAGAGAGACACAATTATATGATTCTCAAAATTAATGTAATTTCAAGAATTTCTTCATTGCTGTCTTATCATTAGAAAACAACTTCAATTTATAGTGGAACAGAATAGTATTAGGGTTAGATCCATGTGGCAGCCCCACATATCTCTTGAAGCAATGCCCCCCGCCCGCTGGCCATAACATTTCCTGGTAACTCTAACACCATTATGCATAAGATTAAGATATTGCCTACCTCACCTAACTACTGAGTGTTGTAGTAGAAGCTTTCTTGCTTTTGCATGCTGTACCGTACGAAACAAAGATTTTATCTTTACAAAATCAATCCAAAGGGTCCTTCTTATATCCAACATTGAGGGGATGTAATCTGAAGATTGTAAAAAGAATAGAATAATTTTGTGAGTGGAAAAAAAACAGTGTATTTTGGATTAGAATTTTAAATTGGGCCTGAGTACTACCCTATCAACTCTTATCAGGAAAACATTTCAAGTATGGGTAAGGTATTAATAAAGATGTTATCTCTACTCACCATCTTGCTGAAGTTATTACACCCAAGAAGGTTACTTTGGCAATTACCAGGAAATATCGGCCTGTAGTATTGATTCACATGTGTCTTTCTGTAAGTCCTCCAGAACCGTAGAACATTCCCATGAAGTAATCTGGGAGGAGACTAAAGGTTTTCATAACCTAAAACTCTTAAGCATTTTCTTAACCCAATGGTATAATGGCCTAAAGAATCTCCCTTGATTCTATACAAGATTTTATCAATGTCCCTTCGGAGGATAAGGTGGAAGGGGCTAACTCTTTTGCAAACCCATCCCTCAAGAAAACAAGAATCTTAAATTGAATCTCCAAAACCGGAGCAAAGTCTTCAGTTGAACACCAAGAGCAGAAATGTTTCTGCTGCTTCCCACATGCCTGGGGAGTGGAGGTTTTCTCTAGTGGCTGGATGTCACAGGCTACGTATACATACTCTAAGGGTTGTAAACCAGTCCTCTCAGCTGATCTCAGATCTTTGTTAATGTCAGTGATTGAAACTAAAGAGGGCTTAGGTTGAATGGAAGAAAAAGATGGGGCTCATTTGCTAGCTGGGTCAATAACATGAACCAAGGCCTAGTCCTAGTAAGCCAGAATGAGGCTAAGCGAATCACTGTTGCTGCTTCCTTCTGAATCCTCTGAAGCACCTATGGGATGAAGGGACACAGAAGAGGCCATAGAAGAGTCAGAGCATCTGTCTCCAATCCTGCTTTCTGACAGACCCACTCCATGACAGAAGAGAGGCAGAGGAGCGTTTGTTGTTGATGCAAAGAGTTCTATAGTGGGCGTGTTGAAATAGTAAGTCAGCAAATGAAATGCCTGGTAGCTCAGAGGAAAGTGACGTCTACCAAAAAGGGAATATTCCAACTCAGAATGTCTACTTGGAGATTGCATACATCTGAGATGTACTTAGCTCGAATTAATAGCATATTTGCTTCTGTCCAATACAAAACTCCATTGGTTGAACAAGCTAGAGAGAAGAAATTTGCACCTCTCGGTCTGTTTATGTATGATTTTGTAACTTGTTTGTTCATCCTGGCCAGAACTGGCTTGTTGAATAGAAAAGTTGCGAAATTCTGAAGTGCTCTTCCTACTGCTGCCAACTCCCGTCTCCCACCAATTAGAGGAGTTGAACGACTCTGTATAGAACCAACTGTACTGAGTTTTCTGCCCCCACAGTGATATACCCCAATGCCACTGACTTGCATCTGTTGTCAGAATTAGGGAAAGAGGCTCTACCATCTGAATGTTTTTTTGAAGGTTCTAGAGATGAAACCACCCCTGAATGACTAAGACTGACTCCGGAGAGACAGTCATTTTCCTCTCATAGTCCAAGGTGACTGGGGACCAGTGTCACTAATGGTTTTAGGTGGTCATGGGACCAAGGTACTACAACTATGCATGTTGACAATAACCCCTGTTTTCCAACCCACTGCCGAGCTGGAACTGAGTTTAATTGGATAAATTGTTAACATTGAAATTGCAGATTTAGTCTTCTCTCCTCACAGAAAGATTTTCATGAGTCAAATATGGCCCCAATGAACTTCCTCTGGCGTGACAGGACCAGCTGTGGTACCCAGAGAAGACCTGACCTTGCACTCTGAACTACAAATGTTTATTTCCTTCTGCAAAGCATAGACATCTATGGTACTCTAGTTGCATTGAGATGGGAAATAGGCAACCTGCAAGTTTAATGTCATAAGAAAATATCCTTTTGAGATAATGGGATTATTTCATGAAGAGCTATCATTTCAAATGTGATATGTTTCACAAACTTGTTGAGGTTTTTCAAATCCAGCACTGGACAATATCTCCGGTCTAGTTTCGGGACCCGATATAGTATGGAATAGAAGCTTCTTCCCTCTTTGAGTTCCCGTACAGGCACTATCACCCGTTTTTGGAGAAAGGCTTGCAGACTTTGTTGAATTGTTTGTCTTTTTAAGTGTTCTTTTGGTCTCGGAGTCTGAATAAAGAAAGTCTCTCAAGTAGAAGTCTTAAATTCTTCTTGGTAGTCCTGATGGACTGTAGCCTAAACCCATTTGTCTGAAAAAACTTTTTGTCTTTGCTGAAAAAAGTGGCGTATTCTTCTACTCACAGCAGTGGGTTGATTGCCATTTATTTTCCTGATGATGTTAACTTGGGCTACAATTGAAGCACCTGAAGAAGTGGAAGAGGAACAAATTAAATCAAAGAGCGTATCCAAGAGGAACTGTAAAAAAAAGTCCATGTTTGTGGAGCAGCGTAATTGGGATCCCACCCTAAGATACTGTAGGAGTGCATTACAATCAGATATAGTCAGTACTCTAATATATTGTGCGGGATTAATGTTACTAAGAAAAGATGTGGTAGTACATTTTTAAAGTACTCCATGTGAAAACTAATGATATTTATAAAGGGTATGCCTAGAACTGTGATAAATAGAAATTCCTGCAATACTTACATATTAATATGTTAGGAGAAATCTAAACATTTTAGCGTGTCTCATTGTGAATCAGTTGATATTATACATGTCCGGACTAATGTTTAGACATTCATGCATGTAACAAGAAACTATATTCACATTGGTGTATTTTGAAACAACATATTTTATGTAATTTTCAATGCATTCATTAGAAAACTGCATTTGCTATGTCTTTAGTAATATACACCTGTTTGTAACCCAGTGCACCATTAAGTTGACATGATTTTGCAGCCTCAAGCATAGTTTAAGCACAAACTCATGTTTCCAGTCTAACATTTATTTGCATTTAACCTTCAATGTAGAATGTGTTTGCTTGTATTTTTCTTTCCACTGCATGCGTGGACAAAACCCCATTAGTTAGTAAAGGAGGGGTTGGGTTTTAGGAAGATAAAGAAGTATGAAAAGATGGATTTTGGCAAGGAGAAACTCAGTAGCAGGCATGGAGGTGAGTTCCTAGGGAGCAGGAGAAGAATGAGCAAGGGTGAATGAAGTAGCAAATTATCGATGTTGAAAAGATTGTGCCAGTAGCTAATTTGTTCCTGAATGGTGAAAAGTTACTGAAGCTGATCATGTGATTTACATTGAATGCAAACTAATACCTTATGCGGTAACTTGGTGAGAGAGAGGGACACATCTTGGAACTTCGTGAGGTACAGGCCTCTTCTGCTTTGTGTGGCTTCATGATACATGACCCTTGGTTAGAGTTTATTCTACTGAAGACTCTGACAGCTGACATCTTTGATATTCATGCTTACTCAATGCTTCTTAGTTTAGGGTTCTCCCTTTTAAGGTAGTGTAAGGAGAGATAGTGTGCTCATGCTTACCTTTGATAAAATATAACATTCAATTCTTTTTCGTCATTAATTGCATCATCATGACCAAATTAGTTGTATGCTTTTTGTTATATAGGGTAAATCTCTTTAGGAGATTTAGCCTCATTCTGTTCATTCTATATTTTTATACCGTAATGTTGAGACTGATTTATATCAATCAGTTTTAGAAATTTATAATTAAAACATTACTAATCTCAATCCTAGTTGTCAAGTAGTTATTGTGTAACCAAAACGGCTATACTGCATTTAGACTTTGATTGTTTCTCCCTCTTACCTCTCAAGCAGCTAAAAAGAAAGACCATCTGGTGAAATAAGGATTTTAAAGGGTACTCAGCTTTCCCATTTGCAAAGATTTCCGCAGGATCTTTCCGTTCTTGAAAATAATTGTAAAGAAGCAGGAAACCTTTCAACTGCGTTTGAGAAGAGTAATCTGCATATGTTGCTGCTTGCAGAGCAACATTTGAAGCTGCTTATGCCCTTTATAAACAGCTCTCTACTTTCTTGCTATTTGCCTCTGATTAGGAAGCTTCCTTTGATGCCAAGAAGGATGCTGGCCAAGATTGTTTTCATCTTTACTATCCGTGGAAATTTGTCCTTGAGGGATTGTAATGGAAACATTTTGCTGGAAAGCATGAAAAATGTGGTTTATCCATCTCTTCCACTCTTTAACATACATGTCCCCATTTACATCATGAATTGGAGGTCATCAGTTGTAGGAGCTTTATGTTGAAAAAAAATCATGATCTTGTCGCTCCTGAGGGTAAAAGTACATATCATACTTTGCTACCAGCTGAGACGGAATTCTACCATGCACAAATTCAATCATTCATAATATGAGAGAAGTAAGAAAGATAAGCAAAAGTAGAAGTGCTTGATGGGTTGGATTTTATGCGTGGTAGAACAGTTATATGCAGGGCCGCCGGAATTATACTCAACAAATCCAAAATGTTCCTTTCTCCCACCCCTATAAAATATCATAAAATATGATGAAAGATTTTACATGCTTTGTATTTACTTTTAAATTGCTTGTGTGCCAAACGTCTACAGAATGTCAGCTTTTTGAGTTTTTAATGATACCTATTCAGGTGTCATTAATTCATTAGTTGACTCTTTCACAGGTTTTATCTCAGTGGTGGTAGAGGCATTCATGTCCTTAGCCAGCAGCACTTAATAGGCACTGTACAGCTTTTATAAACACTTACCAGCAGTCATCAAATAATGATCATGTGATACATGGATTGGGCTGGGACCACAGCCTGTCATAGCTCATCTCCCATACCACGTGCTGCCTGCTCCAAGCCCATACCCACTGCTGCCTGCTCCGAGCTCTGACTGCACATCTACGCTTACAGAGAGAGAGGAGTAAAGCAGAAAAATCATTATGCATTTACCAGTTTTGAAAGGAATGTGCTGGGCTTGTTGCATAGTTAATCTTCTCTCGAACAATTTGTAGATTTTTATTGCTGCACAGGAATCCAGTGCCACACCAGATGCTTTATGAAAGTTGACTGTTTACCATCAGCTGTAGCTTGCTATACTATAATTTAGCAATGAATGTGGTGACAATTTTGCCCAGAGGGTGTAAATCTGATGGGCTGGAGAATGGTGTGTTTGTTGGAAAAAAACAGAAAGCACTAGGGGCCATATTTATGACCCCAGTTGCGTCACGCTTGCACCACGCTACATGGTACACGTATAACGCAACTGCAAAATTATATTTATGAAGCCAGGCAAAGCCACATTACCCGACCCTGAGTGGTTCATAAATCTCAAGTAAAGAAATTGCTGCATTGGATTACTCTGAGCTAGGGGGGTGTTCTATGAGCATTGCACGTGTTTTCCCATGCAACTCCAATGGTTTTTGACGCATTACCAGATTTACAAGAACTGGTAAACCTGGGAATGAGCCAGAAAGATCTGCCTTCCCTGGAGAGACGTAATGAGGAGAAATATCGCTAATTCTCCTTCTCACTCCCTCTTTCTACATGTGCTGCACTCTACAGCACACATACATAGAGGAATAGGCCTCTCTGGATTGTTTTTGTGCTGCACAAAAACAATCCTGCATGCAAGACAGTCAGCCCTGCACCAGGGTGCAAGGGTGCCTGCATTGGTGCTCGGCAGTCAAAATGGCACCAGTGCAGGGAAAAAGGCAGGAATGTGCCATATTCATTTATATACGGCACATTCCTGCCTTTTCCCTGTTACTCAGTGCAGCACAGCAAGGTGACTTGCTGTGCTGCACTGTATGACAATGTCATAAATATGCCCCAAGATTAACTATTTACACAAATCATGTTCACATGACAGACAATGATCTTAAAGGTGTGGGCATTTTATACTAGCACTCAGCTTTTAGAATAATTTCAAATAAATGTAATTTATTTTTCAGGCCGCAATGACCAAATTATAAAGTACCTCCTAGTAAAGCAGGGTTATGATAAATGTGAAATGTAGTAAACTGTTCTGCCAAGCAGTATTTTAGTGAAAAGATGTGCTGTATATCTCCTGCCCAATTTGGTATTGCATGCCACTTTATTTTGGCTTGCTGTATAATTTGGGCCTTCTCTACCACTCAAAGTTGTTGTGCTGTTTTGCGTGAAAGGTAAAGAGAGTGGAACAGTGCCATATGTACTATGCTATTGTGGTGTTTTCCTCTCTCCTGTGCTGCCGCGCGTTAGGCTTCCATTCACCAATGCACACAGCTTGCATCATAGTGGAAGGATGTTTGTTCTGTCAAGCATAGGTTTTAGACTGGAAACAGACTCTTCCAGCACAAAAACTATGCTTTAATACTTTGGCCACTTTGGGGCATATGTACAAGGCCCTATCGCCATAACAACGTCACTTTCAGTGACGTTGTGATGGCGATAGGGGCCTTTATTTAAAAGGCAGTATTAAGCCACTTAGGACCCGATTCACAGAACTAACTTAAGACAAAATCCTAAACTTACTACAATTTCGGTATTCGCAGAAGGCACTTACTCATTTCGGTATTCACAGAAGTTAGGTGTCCTAACTTTAGGACTCCTAAATGCCTTCTATGAATACCGAAAGTCTTAAAGTTAGGATTCTTCAGGTGATCAACCCTGTGCATCTGTGGTATATAAGTGTTAGAGAACAAAACATATTTTAATGTGGCACAGTCTTAAAAAGATATAATTATCTGTGCCTGCAGAAATACTTTGTGAGCTGACACTCTTGCAGGGACAGACAAGTCTACTCTATGCGGCGTGTGCAGGTGGTGAATAAATAATGGGACATCCTTACAGTTTGCTCTTGCCATGGGGAAAATCAGGGAAAAATGTTAATATACACGTAACCTGTAAGTGAAAGTGCTACATGTTCTCTCGGAAGTATCACTAGGCTAGAGCCCCTACTGTTTGTCAGTTTTGGTTAAAAAAAAAACATAAATGCAAAGGGCAAACATTACAACCACTTGCTTCACAGTACCATAAAGGAGGAACGTGCAGTCTTCGTTCATAAAAACTCCTATATTCTGCAAGACTTGAGAAGACTTGCACAGAAAACAATCTCTTCTTGCCACACTTTGAACTTTTAACTTGAGGTATTACCTAGAGCTGCTCCAAACCAATAAAGAATCTGGTATGTGGTGGCGCAAAGTTAGGCTGGTGTGATTTTTGCCACCTCCTTGCACTTTAAGTTATCCACAAACGCAGCGCTTGTTTTCAAAGGCGAGAACCGCCATTCTTTGATATGCATTCCTTAAATTAATGTAGTGCTTTATGTGAGCAGTAAGTGCAGGACTCAGCTTCTCCTCTGTGAGCTTTAAAAATGGTGGCTTTCATCATGGAGTGGTAGAAGTAACAACCTGTGAATTAGATTGCGTGGATGGGGTAACTTTCTTTCAAACATTTGAGTTGTAGCTACATTTCCAAGAGCAAAATACCAACTGTTTATGTTATAAGAGTCATTTGCAACTTGGGTCGTCTTTTATTACTTAATTATTAGTTAATGATACTTACCTAGGGGCTAAGAATACCAGCTTTAGGAGATTCTGCTTATTTTTGTACCGACCAAAATATTAAATACCATTGATGCCATCATAAAACCATCTGGTGGCAATCCTAGAAAGTGCAGAAAATGTGGCACTACATTTGGGGTGTTGGTATGGAGAGTGGGGGTATCTGCTCACATCTCAACAAGAGCGGGCAGACTCACCTGAATTTTGTACTTTAGTTCAAAAGGCAGTGTGGAAGCCTCTCAGAATGGAGTTGAATGTCTTACTGCATTTTGAAATAGGTGGCAGTGGTGTTTTGTGTCTCACAGCCTGATTGTATAATAAAACTATTTAGCGCCCGATTCTCAATCAAAGCCTTATCGTGATGGAATAACTGCACTGTATTATCTTTTATAAGGAATACGTATTGAGATGGCCCAAAAAATATTGTGATGGCATAAAACCTTAACACAGTTAAAGAATCGCTATTATGTGTCTAGGACAACACAGCTATGCATTGATCAGACATGCCAAGAACTCCACAGCCCTGTCACCTTAACTGTACATAATTATTTACTGCATATTTAATAAAGCAGAGTTGTACTCTTTTCTTGCTCTCCATCAGTATCTGCTTGTCTTTCTTCCCTTCACACTTCACACCTCACTCCTCCCCTTGTCTCCATTCGTCCTTCAGTTTCTGCCCTATGTCCGCAGTTCATCACTTTCTGCCTCACGTCCACGTTTTGCTGCCTACGCCACTAACTGCTTTTCACCTTCTCATCTTTCCCTTCCACTCTCCTTTTATGCGCTCCCCTTTGTCTACTCTTCTCCCCATGCTTTTCTCCTCTTTCCACTTTGGTTATGTTCCTTTGCAATCCTGCACTCCCAATCTCTGCTTTTTCCATCTGTCTACACATTCTGTCTACCTTTGTATCTTTGTATCTATTGTTGCCTTTACACCTCTCTTCCTTCCTAACTCTCCTTTTAATGTTTTTCTTTCTTTTTACACATATCTCTTTATATCGACTCCAGGAATCTGTGTTTCATCTTAGGGCCATTCCTTTAAATCATGTTGTGGCCACTCAGTCTTTCATCTGTCTGAGATCAATAAAATTTGTGCCGTTGAGTTCAATAACCTTTTTAATTTGGTGTCAAGGCTCCCTCTGGTGAATACGTGCTGTACAAGCATACATAGGGGGTATAAAGACATAGAAATACATTTTAATATTTTATTTTCACATTTCCTTGCAACATTACACTGTCATTATTCCTGTGTTCCTTCCTTGACTCAGTACCTTTCATGCTCGTATCCATTCCCCTGACCTCCTTATTTCCTATCTCCCATCTTTCCTTTCCTTTTTCTCTTCATCAGCCTCTCCAGCTACTCCTCCTTTCTTCTTTAGATTCTTGCTTCCTTACATTCTCATTCTTTCCACAGCCTTCCTCCCTTGGTGCAATCCTTCCATCTTCCTCCATTCGTTCCTCACTTTCTTTTTTTCTGCTCCTTCCTTCATTCCTTCTTTAATGTCTTCCTGTCTTATCCTCAACTCTTCCTTCTGCTTTTCTTTCTTTTTTCCTTTCTTCTTTCTATTCATCTATCACACATTGGTTACGTAATTTCTCCCTCTATCCCTTCATTTATTCCTTTCATATGCTTTTCTTATTTCCTCCTTTTATGATCTATAACGTATCTATTTTCTCACTCCAGTACACCCCTTGCTGCTTACATTTGTTGCTGCCTTCTTTCATGTATCCCTTACTTCATCCCTTCGTTTTTTTAAACAGCACACTACAAGCACATTCTCTTTAGTTTGCAAAGCTGCCTCAAGTGACCTTTCGTAAAGCGGCATTTTGAGATGTACACACATTCTCTCATTTGAGTTCACTTTTGAGTTGTTTTAATAGACTTTTCATAGGTTATATGATATAGTAATTTGTAGAGCACACTAATCTCCCAAGAGAGTATCCAGGAGCCTGGGCAGGTGTGTAGGTGTGAGGTCCCTGAGGTACTTGGATGAAGAACCATGTCTTCAGCTTCTCGCGGAACTCAAGAAGTGAGGAGGTGGCTCTGATGTGTTAAGGCTTGTGGCTATGGGTGGATCCAATAAATGACTTTGTTGGGGCCAGTAGAAGAAGTGTGTGGATCTGGGGAGCTGGGGAAGTGGGTGCAGGGTGTGAGCACCTGCAGTTTAATATTTTACAAATTAAGCACTGGGGAAACCTGGTCTTACCCTGCCGCAGCGAGGAATAATGTTTAATTTCTCCTCGTTTTTGCTGTTTTCATGTGTGCTGCGTTGTACAGCACACATAGAAACAGCAAAAGGCCAATGATTGTTTGTTTCCAAGAAGTTCCCCCTTCCTGCACATAAAAAATCATTTTAAAAAAATGCTGTTTTGCATCTTCTGTTTGTACTGCATTGAACAGCATACATAGAAGTTACACAGCTGTATTTAAAGATTATTGATATGCAGGAAGGCGGGCCTTCCGGTACACAAACAATCTTCCCCTGAACGCAGACACCCTTGCACTATGTTGCAAGAGTGCCTGCTTTGGCGCTAGGCTGCTAAATGTAGCACCAGCGCAGGGGGAAACTCATGGCTGCGCCATATTCTCGTGCGTTTCAGAAATGGCGGAGCGTGTTGTTAAGCCAAGGAGGCTAATGACACGCTCTGACGCTTCTTTGTAATTATGCCCCCTTTGTGTGTGTGCTGTACAATGCACACACACATGCAAAGTTTGAAAGGCATGGAGACCGCTCCATTACACTAGTAGGCTGTAGATTGTGAGGCAAATTCCTGGCAACAATTTTTAATAACATAACATGTGCATCTTGGTGCTGAATAACATATGGTTTTATGTTACCCAACTCAATGGTACTCAGTTTATCAACCTCAGATGGCTGAGTGACCCCACCCGGATTTGAACCTGTGACCATGAGGTTGAACACAGGCCCCTACAGTGGAAGCATTAGTACACTGAGCTACCAGACCCAGCTTAATAGCTAGGTATTTGCACAGAAAGCCAAGATTGGCTCCAGTAGAACACACCTGTACCACCATTGGAACACCCCCCCTTGGCGCAAAGTAGCACAGAGAGAGGATAGTGCAATTTTATATTACTTTGACCAACTTTCCAACATAAACCCTGAATTGCCCTGAAACGTAAATACCACTACAACACTTTGTGCTTGGTTTGCATTACAAAAGTTGCTCACAGTGTTAGTAAATCTGTGCCAACGTGTTAACTCAAACTACGTCAGCCAGCGACTTCCTGATGGCCCTTTCCCAAGAGACTAGATAAATGTCTTTTGCATTTCAAGTTACAAGTTTAAATCTTTTTGTTTGATTATATGCCAATCAAGCTGTACAAGCATTAAAATCACATTGAGTAACCACCTTATTTTGTGTACTTTTCAATTAGTTTAAAAAACATATACCCAATTATGGCATAAAACATCGTTTTTTCACAATATAATATGATCAAAAACAATTAATTTACACATCTTATCTGCAGACTACTAAATACTGGTAGGAGCAGTTCTCTATGAGCAGCTGTCAAATATAGACAAAATCAAATCAAATGCAATGATGATAAGTCAGCGGAATCACAAAATGGACACTGAATCATTGTCATTGTGTTATTGTATTTGTTTCATTTTTCAGCTAATCTGCTATGGAAATTTCAGTAGTCTTATTTGGAGCATTCATCTCCATATGACTCTAGACTGAATGTTCTTTAGATATGGTTGAAGTTGTTCATTCTCCTTTTTGTAGTTTATATCATATCTTTAGACTTGGTGACAAATGTGATAGTCCCATTCCACTAATACATATTTAAGCACTTGTTTTATCAATTTCTTCCAGCCAGAAGGAATGTAAAAGCCCACATTGACAGCATCTCATTAATGTAAATCCTGCAGGATCAGTTCGAGGTTACTATAAGACACCAACAGTTACACAATTTAACTAGCTATTCTTTAATCCAAAACTAAAGTATACCCTCTTTTGCCAGACGAATATGACAATTTAATATTCTTCTGCAATATTTCTGAGTTATGCTTGTCACACCAATGCAAGTCTCAAAGAATAGCCTTTTTTAGCTCAACATTTCCAGATAGTCATTTCAGTACATTGGATTTCTTGTAGGTCCCTTTGTGTCAAAACCTCGCTTCCATAAAGCTTACATTTTTTAAATTGTATGTTTCCTTTAGTACCTCCATTGACCTATAGCCACATTTTTGACCCATTCTTTTTAAGACACCTGCAGCAACCTTTGCATGACCTGTAAGTGATTCTAAATGATGTTGAAAACTCAAATTGCTGTTGAAAAAGACTGCCAACTGAGAATACTTGCTTATAATCTCCAATTGATGAGAGTTGAGTCACCAAATACATCTCTTGTGTACTTAATTTTGAATATTTTCTTTACAATAGTTTATGAAGCCATCCAGGACTCCTGCCTAAACATAAAGAGTTTCTCCTTTGTTTGTAGCATATTTCTCAGTTATTAATTTCAATAAAAAACATCTACAGTATAGGGATGTTTTCTAAAAGCAATTGGCGTTTTGGTAGAATTTGAGAACTTTTCACCCAATCTTTCTAGTATTTTTGAGATGCTTAGGGCCTGATTACAAGTCTGACTTGTTGGGGCATGGTGGTGACGGTCTCCCGACTGCCCTATTATGAGTCAGGCGGTCGGGTCGTCCCAGCCTGCTGCAGCTGCCAGGGAACCACCATTTCCTGGTGGTGTTGCAGCGGTCAAGAGGCCACAAAAGTCCCTCCAAGGATATTACGAGTTTCCTCTCCGCCGGTGGTGTCATAGAGGTTCTTACACTATAAACACCATGGCGGAGAGGAAACAAAGGATGTGTCTCCTCTGCATGTGTGAATGCACACAGGAGGGTACAACATTTGCATTTGCCCCCCTGTATGCATACACACCAGTTCCTGTACGACATGGACTTTTCAGTCCATGCCTTGTAGGAACTATTTTTAGCGTTCCCATTGCGGTCACGATTTTCCATGAACACCATGGAGGAGAGGAAACAAAGGATGTGTCTCCTCCGCATTTGGATGCACACAGGGGGGCACAACATGTGCCACCCCTGTGTGCATGGACACAAGTTCCTGCTCGGCATGAACTTTTCAGCTGATGCCGTGCAGGACATTTTTGGGGCATTCCCATTGTGGGGCCTAAAATAAAGCGCGCCAGACAGGAGGAAACTTCTAATCTAGCGGGGGGGGGGGGGGGTGACCATGGCTTTGGCGGTGTGGCTCAGTGGCAGACCTGGTGCCACACCACCAAAGTCGTAATCTGGACCTCAGTGTAAATATTTCCTGGAATGTCCATCAACGCCATAATTTGTAATTGTTGGGGTGGTTATTATCCCCTTTCTCGTAAATTGGGACTGTTATACTTTCTTTCCATGAGACCGGAATTCTGCTAGAGACCACTATTGCTCTAATTACGGAAGTTATTAATGGTTAAATAATAGTTTATAGTTTTCACTAGTTTTTTAAAAGAATTTCTCTTTCGCAAATCCCTAGTTTGTATGTCATCGCAAGTGTCAGTGCTAAAGTATATATTTTTTTTAATTTTTAATTGAGATGTTTTTCTAGAGGTTTCTTACTTTCTTTACAAAATAATTAGAGATTTTTAAAGTTTCATCTGGAAACATGGCTTTTTATTTCTTCAATCCATTTTGCTAATTCCTGTGAACACATATTTTTCTTAGGACTGGGTGTAATTTGACTTTAAACCGGACATGCGATTCACAGTAAAAATGTACAGTAATCACACAGGAACAACAGAATGCAAGTGTCTGATGTTCTTGTTGCTTTTTTTTTGGTACAGCGTGAAATGTGTCAAAAATTGACGCAATTGCACATTTCACACAAAAATATAGCTAAAAATAACTCATTTATATTTTGCAAAAATTCCCATATTTTTGCAAAAATTCACAAAATTATGTGAGAGCACCATGCACAAATTTCACACACTTGTAATGTTTTTTAACAACATTGTCCAGGGTATCGTTGTGGTTTTTTCAAATATGAGATTTTGCAGTTTTTCCAAAAGATTTGGCAATTTCCTTCCATATTGAAACATACAGTGAGCTGAGAGCACTAGTTACTAGGTTACCCACATTGATGTTAGTTACAAGGTAAAGGTGATCTGAGGAGTTAACTACATAAACAATTTATTGGGACATTTCACCATTACTGAGTGTACATGAAGCTGTGTGGTCACTATAGATTATCCACGGAGCCACGAGGAGGAGACTTTCGTATGAATTAGTACCCTGGTACAAAGTGCAAATAGCACCTTGTTCTAACCCTGGGCGAAGAACTACGCTCCGTTCGCGGAGTTTGCGGAGTTTCGGCAACTCCGCGCTCCGCGGAGAACGCGAAGTTGTTGAATACTCCGCAAACTGCTGCGTAGCGTAGTTCTCGCGCGCTCAATAGCATTTTCGCGTGCGCGAGGATGCTTGTCGGTAAGATCGAGTTGCCGAACACGCAGAAACTGCAATCTGGCACAGAATAACTCGCGAACACGTTAGTAGTGACCGGAAATAAGGGGACGCGAGCGAGCGGGACAAACCTCATGGGTAACTTCGCGCACTACACATCCCGAGCATGCAGGCAATCAATCAATCAATCAGGATATTTGTATAGCGCGCTACTCAACCAGAGGGTCTCAAGGCACTTAGGGGAGGGGGGTCCGCTACTGCTCAAACAGCCATGTCTTGAGTTGCTTCCTGAAGCAGAGGTGGTCTTGGGTCAGGCGGAGGTGGATGGGGAGGGAGTTCCAAGTCTTGGCTGCCAGGTAGGAGAAGGATCTTCCTCCCATGGTGGATCTTCGGATGCGTGGCATGGCGGCGAGGGCGTGGCTGGTCGATCGTAGCTGGCGGGTGGGAGTGTAGAAGGTCAGGCGGTTGTTGAGGTACCTGGGGCCCAGGTCGTGGAGGGCCTTGTCTGCGTGGGTGAGGAGTTGGAACGTGATTCTCTTGCTGACAAGGAGCCAGTGAAGGTCTCTCAGGTGTCCGGAGATGTGGCTGTGTCGGGGGATGTCCAAGATGAGTCGTGCGGAGGCGTTCTGGATGTGTTAGAGTCATTTCTGGAGTTTGGCTGTGGTTCCGGTATAGAGGGTGTTTCCGTAGTCCATTCGGCTGATGAAGAGTGCCGGTGTGACCGTCTTCCTGGTTTCGGTGGCGAGCCATGGGAAGATCTTTCGGAGCATGCGTAGGATGTTGAAGCATGATGATGAGACGGCGTTGACTTGTCTGGTCATCGAGAGGGAGGAGTCCAGGATGAAGCCCAGGTTGCGTGCGTGGTCCGCTGGTTTGGGTGCGCTGCCCAGGGCAGGGGGCCACTAGGAGTCGTCCCAGGCGGAGGGTGATGATCCAAGGATGAGGACTTCCGTCTTGTCTGAGTTCAGTTTCAGGCGGCTGTTCCTCATCCACTCGACTACGTCTTTCATCCCTTCGTGTAGGTTGGTTCTGGCAGTTCCTGGGTCGTTGATGAGGGAGAGGATCAGCTGGGTGTCGTCGGCGTAGGAGATGATGTTGAGGTTGTGTTGGCGTACGATGGCTGCGAGGGGGCTCAAGTAGACGTTCAAGAGGGTGGGGCTGAGTGATGATCCTTGTGGTACGCCGCATATGACTTCGGTGGCCTTGGATCTGTACGGGGGAGGTGGACTCTCTGGGTGCTTCCGGTGAGAAACGAGATGATCCACTCCAGTGCCTTCTCTTGGATTCCGATGTTGCTGAGGCGCTGCACTAGGGTGCGGTGGCAGACCGTATCGAATGCTGCGGAGAGGTCCAGGAGGATGAGGGCCGCTGTTTCCCAGTTGTCGAGCAGGGCTCGGATGTCGTCAGTGGCTGCGATGAGGGCGGTCTCGGTGCTGTGGTTGGTGTGGAAGCCGGACTGCGAGTGGTCGAGGCTGGTTGGGCGAGCGCAATTGGTGATCCACTGTGTGAGGTTGTTGGCTGCTTGGTTGGGGTCCGTTGAGCTGGCGGGTGGATTCTGGCTCAGTGAAGTGGTGAGCTGGTCGGTGGTGATCTTGTTCCAGTTCCTGCGGGGAACCTGTTGCGGGTGGTGGTGAGTCGTGGTCTTTCTGAAGCTGAAGTGGACGCAGCTGTGGTCTGTCCAGTGGAGCCCGGTGGGGTGGCTGAAGGAGATGTACTTGCTGGAGGAGAAGACTGGGTCAAGCGTGTGTCCGGCGTAGTGGGTGGGGGTGTTCACCAGTTGCATGAGTCCGAGGTTGGCGAGGTTGTCCAGCAGGGTGGTGGTGGTGTTGGTTGTCGTTGTTGTTCTCCAGGTGGAAGTTGAGGTCCCCTAGGAGGATGTAGTCAGCGGAGGCGAGGGCTTGCGGGCTGATGAAGTCTGCGATGTCTTCGCTGAATTGTGTGCGAGGTCCTGGGGGTCTGTAGATGAGGGTGCCTCCGAGTGTGGTCTTGGGGTCGGTGTGTATCTGGAAGTGAAGATTTTAAGCGGCTGTGAGGGTGTCGTCTGAGTTGGTCGTGATGCGGATGGTGTTCTTGTGGACGATGGCGACGCCTCCTCCTGTCTCGTTGACGCGGTCTCTCCGGGTGATCTTGTATCCGTCCGGGATGGTGACGGCGTTGTCGGGCGCTGAGGAGGCGTTCATCCATGTTTCCGTGAGGAAGGCGACGTCTGGAGATGTGGTGTTGAGCAGGTTCCAGAGTTCCACGGCGCTCCCGAAGACAAAAAATGGCTTGCGAACTGGTCAAGCAAGCTACTACGCATGCTCGCGGAGCTATGCGTAGTTCGCAGAGTGCAAGTGCATCTTCGCGTAGCTCGCGGAGTGCGGCTACGCGAACTACGCCCAGGCTTACCTTGTTCCCCTGGTTTGGTCTCTAACGTGTAGAATTTACTACCTAATAATGTAGCACCAACTCATAGATGACATTGTCAAAAAAGCTATGTGAGACCGGGTAGGGATCTGTTAACCTGTCCTGAAGAAGAAGCAGCATGCTTCGAAACATGTTGACACATACAGGAGGCTTTGTATATTAACACAACACATCTCCGACCCACACCTTTTTAACAATACCGGCACCATGGAATATTAAATTTTCTACTCCACAGGAGCTAGGTAATTTTTAACATCACTTCTCACTCACTCCTGACCCTTCCACTCACGCATTTCTACACCACACATAGAGAACCAAATCAGTGCTCCCGCGTGCTTGCAGGTAGTAGCACGCCGCATCCCGTAAAGGGGAGGGAAGACCCCTATGATGAAGCATGACACCAAGGGCCCTTTTGGTGTGTGAGGGGTATTTAAGAAACACTATGGGGCATATTAGCACAAACCTCGTTAAAATGATCGCTGTTTTAGCGGCAGGATACTGCCGCTAAAACTGTGATTATAAGCTTGCTAATATGCGTTATAGAATTCCAATAGAAGCCCAGGTTAGATGTCCTGCACATCTAACCTGGGCTTCTATTGGAATTCTATAACGCATATTAGCAAGCCCTTTACCGCCGTTTTAGCAGCAGTTTCCTGCAGCTAATACGGCGATTAATTTTTACGAGGTTCTTGCTAATATGCCCCCTATGTGCTTCCAACCAATGTAGGGAATGCACATGACCCTGGATTTCAGTAATCCTCCACCGTAATCCTTCAAGGGTGGATCCTAATGTTCATGATACACCATGGATTATGCTATTTATTATAGTAAGGTTGCAGCTTTTACAGATTATAGCTAATTTATCTCTCACGTTCGATTTTTCTTCAGACAGTATTTGTGCCAGAGTAATCATTGCCTCCTCTTAATCTTTATAAAGATCGTCTTCTGAGGTAAACAATGGAATTTTTTCATGTATGCCTCTTAACATTATAAAGAGATACATTAGATAGTTTCATTTTATTTCCTCAAGTAGCCGAAATAGCTGTTTTAAGCAGTTGTTGTAGTGGCGGCCCAGAAACACTTTGAGTTCTCTGCTGGCAGATAATAATGGTAGAAAATATAGTATAAAATAACAGGCACTGTCAAAAATAAGTAAATACTGACGAACGCTGGCAGTTCAACTCAGTCTTCCTCTCCAAATCCCAATGTGGACCACCCAGGCACTGCAAACCACAAACTGAACAACCACTGCCTCTTTTCCATCTTCTTTTTGCCCTGTTGCTAACACTGCCCAATATCCCATTTTTTCTCCCACCGTCTGCAGTACCCACTCTGTCCCCTTGACACCCCAAAAGGTGCAAAGCAGTTGAATGCAGGTTGGGAGGAGCATGGAAGCTGGAAGACAAAGGTAAAGATGCAGAACGGCAAAGCAGTGGATGCGAGTTATGCAAATGTGGGTGTACTTGTAAAGCGCACTGCAACTCCATGGAGTATCCTGGCGCTGAAGACCGCTGGGGAACCCGTCCTGGTTTTCCCTGTGAGATGGTCCCTTTCTGGGTATCTCCAAGGTGAAACCAGGCATCCCCGGGGGGCAGTTGTGGAGATGAGGCAAGCTTAATGCCCAGAGTTGCTGAGTGTGTTCCCTGGTTAGGGTAGGCACCGCGGCGAGAATTATCGAGTCCGTTTTGACCCTGGTCCACGACCCTACCACGTCGGGAATTGAACCCTGGTCCCGGGACGTTCTCTGCTTACGGGTCTGCCGCCTCTAACCAGTGAGCCACACCACTCCACATGCACACACAAAAAGGGCCCAAGGGCACCTAAGCTGCTCCATGTCGGAATCAGGATAGAGCCAAGCCAGACCTTCAGCATCAATGTCGGTGTCCGCTCAATCCAGCAATCCAACTCCAAGGTGTTAAGAAGCACCCATCGTGGGTATTATTTCATATTGGTTTGCAGCTTTCCACCAGTTTTTATCAGTGAGGGCAAGCTGGATCAGATGCTCCAGAAGTGCTCCTTTCTTGAGGGATAAGTCTAAGCAACGGTTTCTTTCCTATGTCTGAAAAGATATTGTTTTTTTCTTCTTTCTCTCTGCTTTTCACTCTCTAACGTATTGTGGATTAAGCCTCTGTGTATGATAAAGAAATCACATTCAATACCCCAGATATCTGGCTCAAAAAGATTTCTCGGGTGTCTGCCACCAGATGTTCGCCTAATCTCATCTACCGCCTCCTTCTAAAAAGAAGTAAAATAATTTCTGATGAACGCGTTTTTGCCCAAATATAACACCTCTGTGTTTATTGATTGTATCCATCCCTGCTACTCTTTTATGATGCCTGACCTCTTCATCGCTGACGACCTTTAGAGATCGATCTTAGTATTCTGTTTATTCTCAATATTGTGTCCTTCGTTCATATATGTGACTAGTTTTGTTAGCTCAATTATACCTTACTTTCCCATCATGTAAAGCGCTCCCAAAACCACTTGGGTCATGTTCGCGCTATACAAAACTTTATAAATAAAATAAATAAAATAAAATAAAAAATTAAGTGCAAGCTTTTTATTTGGATAATTTTTATTGAAACAACACTGTACTTATATGGAGAGGAAAGTAGACATGTTTCATTCTATTTCTGTTCAGTGATAGGCTCCCTACGGTGTTTTCTTCAATAAAATATTTTTTAATATTAAGAGATACAATTAAATACACAAGCATCAAATTATTTACTTCAGTCCCCACCTAAAGCAGTAGCAAGCAAAAGAGTGCTTGCCACACATTTGGGGCAGAAACGCTATAGACAACCACATGGGGAACCCTAATGATAACTTGCCATTTTTAAGTATTTACTACAGAACCATTCATGTCTGATTCCACTCCATTAGCTGAATTTAAGTATTTCTAACAGGTGTCACATGAATTTGTAGTGAAACAGGCAACAAGATAACTATGTTTTGTCCTGCCTAGGCGTAGAGACAGTCTCCAAAAGCTTAAAGATCTAAGACTACTCACAACAGAATATCAAATACAGGACTTTGAAATCACGTTCAACATAATCTCTAAAATATTTGTGATACAAAAGGGAATTGATTGTAGATTATGTATGAGAAGTAAATAATAACTCCCTTTGCCAATGGCACTACTTACTCGGCTATTATCCACAAATAAAGCAAACCTACCAACCAGAAACATTATAGAAAAACAAAAGCAAGCTCATAACAGATGCTGCAACAAAAGATGCAATATGAATGTTCTCGCTTCTGAAAACCTTAAATATTGCAGTTCACATCAAACAGCCAATATAGCTTTTGTTGTTTAAACAATTGACTTTTTTAGGGCATGCAAACCTTTGATGCAACATCTGTTATGGACTTTCAAGAAAGTTGTGATGGACCAACCATATTGCATTTATAAAACAAATTAATTTATCACACATTTTTTAATACAGTTTAATATGAAATGGAAAACTGTAAATAGTTTTCATATATAAGTGATAGTTTTTGTTATGTATAAAATTGTCACTTGTGCTACTATTATTCATGGTGCAATTGCTGTTAAAAATTAGGCTCACTATTTATTTTTAAGCCAGTACCTGGGTTTGTTGATCTCTAAAATACTTTAAAGAGAAAAACAAAAAAACAATAAAAAATTACATGAGTAAAACAAAGAAAGACAAATTCAATTCAAAATCATCACACTAAAGTGATATGACTAAATAGGGTACACATCAATTATTAAATATCTAATAAACACTATTAGATGTCATTTGAGAAGTCATCAGTGATGTCATAAGTGATGTCACTGACCATGTCATGAGTGATGTAATATGTGACGTCATCAGTAGTGCATTGCGGGCGCACGAGTTATAGTTAGCTGAACTAACTATAACGGGGGAATTTCAATGGTTTTGTACAAAATGTCCAGCTAACTATAACATGTGTGAAACCAATGGTTTTTTCAGTGAATTTGCAAGGTTTTTCAAATGCTAATTCCTAACTATAACGTGTGTGAAACCTATGGTTTTTTCAGTGAATTTCTACGGTTTTTTGAATGCTAATACCTCACTATAGCGTGTGTGAAACCAATGGTTTTTCAGTGAATTTCAAAGGTTTTGTAAAAGATAATTCTTAATTGTACTAATTATTAAATTTCTTTATACTAATTTTTCTCTTTTTTATAATAAATATTTACATATTATTTTCCTTTATTTATATTTCACATTTTATAGTAAAATAATTATAAAACTAAATACAAAAATAATTGTTTCATATAATTTTTTTTTTCAAGCATACTATTTTTGGGGGGGATAATCACAAGGTACGTGTACGGTAATCGCACCATTATTTTTACTGTTCATCATCCTCTGCGCGAACCCCCCAAAAGTTTTATAATTTTAAAAACGGTATATCTATGTTTTTATTGTAAATTTTAAAGGTAGACATTATCTAGGATGGTTTTTTAAAACTTATAAGAACTGTATATTACTTTTTAAAGAAATTACTAATCTCGCGAGGGTACGTCGCACGTAAACGCACCGTGAGAGCGCCATAAGCACACCGTAAGATCTTCGTGCGCTTACCCCCGAAAGTTTTATAATCTTAAAAACGTAATATCTACGTATTTATTGTAAATTTTAAAGGTAGACATTATCTGGGATAATGAAAAAAATGTTTTTTTTTACTTTTATGAACCATGTATTACTTTTTAAAGTAATTCCAAATCTCGCGAAGGTACGTCGCACGTAAACGCACCGTTAGAGCGCCGTAAGCACACCTTAAAACCTTCGTGCGCTTACCCCCGTAAGTTTTATAATCTTAAATACGTTATATCTATGGATTTAGTGTAGATTTTAAAGGTAGACATTATCTAGGATAATGAAGAAAATGTTTTTTTAAAACTTTTAAGAACCGTATATTACTTTTTAAAGTAGTTACGAATCTCGCGAGGGTACGTCGCACGTAAACGCGCCGTAAATGCAGCATTAGCACATCGTAAGATTATGTCCAACCATGTGACTTTAAAACAAGAGATTCTATTGGTTTATAATACTTCCTACTCCAATTGTTGAAAGACCCCTCCCATTTTAATCATTCCTCTTTGACTTCCACAGAAGAACCATCTTTTTTCTTCATTGCTTGGTTCAGAAAGTGCCCTTCTTTTAAATGGTGTAAATCCATTCAGAAGTTGCTGAGAAAATAAAAAAATTAAAGTTTTGATATCTAGAGGCGCAGTGGATCCGCGGACCCTCCGGACCACGAGCTTTATTCTAATTGGCTGTCAACACTCCAAACCAGGAAGTGTTGGCAGCCATCTTGTGACTCGTTCTATAGGGAAACAAAGATGAAAAAAAAAGAAAAGGGGGCAGGGTAGAAACACCCTGACCCCCTAGGCCTGCTCAGGGGTTCCCACAAGGACTCCCAGGGCCCAAAAAAGAATTTTTTTAAAACAAATCGGCGAGATTCACATACCCAGTGCGAATTTTGGCCCAAAAAAAAAACGAAGCACGGGCTCCCGCACTTTGTTGTATTGAAGCCACTGGTTTTGCCAAGTCCTGGGGGCACTGAAAAAATGTGTGGGGGGCCCCAATTCCCCCACACTGCCCTGGGGACCGCCACTTCCCCGGGGCTTGATTAAAGAGTTTCGGGGGGCACGTAGCCCCGCCAGCCCCGGGGACCACCATCAAATATTTGCGGGGCACACGGCCTCCCGCAGCTCCGGGGATCTCCACCCCGGGCTTGTTTTAAAAAAAGAAAATAAACCTGTGTGGGGGGGACTCGAGCCCCCATACACCTGCCTCGGGGACTGCCACCTCCCTGAGACACTTAAATGCATATTTGGGGGTCTGTTTTGGACCCCCGAGTCCCGGGGACCACCACCTCCCTAGGGCTGTGCATTGGATGGGAGGGGGGGCCTTCTGGAGCCTGTAATGGCCATGGGGACCGCCACCCTCCAGGGCTGGCTCCTGCAGTGTCCCGGGGTGCCCACCCCTGGAACACTGCTGTTTGCTATGGCAGGGCGTGAGCCTCGCGGCTCCCACCATGCCATAGAAAACTATGGTTTGGATTTTGGAAGAGAGAGCAGGAAACCTGCTCTTTCTTCCAAAATCCAAACCAGATTTCTTTTTCACACGGGGAGCTGCATGACAGCAGCTCCCCATGTGGAAAAGCAATGCCGGCTCCCGCAGGAGGCGGCGAGCTGGCTGGGACTGTGGGGGCATTGGGGCTCCCCCCACAGTCCCCAACAAGAAGCCAGGCCCCGCGGTCAGTGGCCCGGGAGGGGGAAAACACGGCCCCCCTCCCCCATAATAACATTTTTAAAAAAACATGCAAAGTCTAGCCCTGGGGAATGGGGTCCCCGGGGCCATAAATGGCCTGAGGAGGGGGAACACGCAGTTCCCCCTCCCCCATAATAACATTTTTAAAAAACATGCAAATGTTGGGGAATGGGGTCCTCGGGCCTTAAATGGCCTGAGGAGGGGGGTCACGCAGTCCCACTCCAAATATATTTTAAAAAAAATAAACACTGGCCATGCCCCAGGGGATGGTGTCCCCGGGCCCAATATGGCCTCAGGAAGGGGGCCACGTGGCCCCCTTCCATTTTTAAAAAAAGTTTTAAAAATAGGGGTCAGGCCCTTGGGATGGGTTCACCCAGGGCTCATTAAATAGGTATGTAAGGGGGGTCACACAGCTCCCTTTCTTAAAAATAAATAAATAAATAAAAAAGACCTAGATCGCCGAAACCCCGCACCCTCCCAGCAACACTCTGCAAACGGGCCCTGTGGCGCGTTTTAAGTTGGGTAATTAATTCCCCTTCAACACTGGGGGTCCATGGGGGCCAACTAGCCCACCAGGTACCTAAAGTAAGCATCACAGAGCTGTGCTGCAGAGAGGTGGTCCAGGCCATGCCCTTTTTTACACCTCTCTGCAACACAGCTCTGTGGCGCTTACTGGAGGTACCTGGTGGGCTGGTTGGACCCCAGGGACCCTCAGGATTTAAGGGGACTTAATCCCCCAACTTACAATGCGCCAGGGGGCACATTTGCAGAGTGGTGGAGAAAGGGGCATGGCCTTTGTCTACCTCTCACCAATCCCACTGCGTGGGGCTTACTGGAGGTAAAAGGTAGGCTAGTTGGCCTCTAAAGGACCCCCAGCAGTGAGGTGAGCTGGTGTGTGTAAAACTGTATAGGTGAGTTAATGGGAGTGTGAATAATTATTTGCATGACGGACTATGGATGTCATCAGTGATATCATCAGTGATGTCACTGACCATGTCATGAGTGATGTAATATGTGACGTCATCAGCAGTGCATTGCGGGGGCGCGAGTTATAGTTAGCTGAACAAACTATGGTTTTGTACGAGTGAAATGTCCAACTAACTATAACGCCCCTGAAACCTATGGGTTTTTCAGTGAATATATATATATATATATACATGTGACCAAGACTGTGGAGACAGTCGAAACGCGTAATGGCGGACAGGCTCAGCAACATGCATAAATAAAGCACCTTGTTGTTTGGCACCGAATCTGGGTTCAGCTCTTCGTTCTTTCAAGACCGATTGAATTACTAATTGGCGGCGCAGGCTTGCGCCAGGACGAGCATTGTTATATATATATATATATATATATATATATATATATATATATATATATATATATATATATATATATATATATATATATATATATATATATATATATATATATATATATATATATATATATATATATATATATACATATAATATCTTGATTATTATCTGTACCTGACCCTTAACTATTTTATAGTGTAGTAAAACATGTAATGTGTGAAATCTGGACCAGAGGGTATCAGGGCTGTCAGAAGATATTAAGCCCCAATTGAAACAATTGGGATCTTTTTGGCTCTGGTGTCCTTGAGCCCCCTTGAAGCAGAAAGCCTAGTATGTCTCCAGTTGCAGGGTAGCCAGCTTTTTCTATCTTCTCTCTCACCAGTGATCCTCCTTTTTCACTATGGGTGGTGCTTGTCTGCTGCCGCCCTCACACCTCATTCATTGTTGCATGGATAAAAAAGGATGTGGCGCATGTCCTATGCTCGAAAATGTGTAGCCCCCCACTCAGACAGACTCACTGTTCATAGCCCAAGGGTTCTCCAAGCAAAAGATGATTCCCACGTTACTCCCCAGCCAAAGGAGGGAAATCATGATTGAGTGCAATGACACTAGCCTACACTGCTGTTTCATATAGCTAATTATTTTCTATATACTGTGTTTAGTTAGCATGAGCTTATTAAATGTTTAAACGCCATTTTACCTTTCTGCCTCATTTTGCACACGACACATAATTGTTGTTTTAGCTTTCAACCTAGAAGAGCTTCGTGATTTACTTGAGAAATAATATGTTATTGCTCTGATATCAGTTTTGCTCGGTACACTGTCTGTACAGTGGATCACTGAAATAATATCGAGCCCATTATTATCGAGTTACAAAAATATCGATGAGAAAATATCGAGGGACAAAATATCGAGTTTCTATCTTTATACAGGTAAGTACAAAAATATCGACTCTAAAATATCGACTATAAATAATATAGACTGTCAAAATATCGTTTTTTTTATATGTCTTTAAATTAAGTTAAAACTAATATAATAATAAATATATTTAATATAAACTTAGTTAAAATGATTAAATAAATGTAATATTAATAAATAATTAATGTAATTTACAAAAATATATAACAAAAATAATAAATATATATATATATATACATATTATTAACTAAACATATATAATATTTTTACTGTAGCATAGCAAAATGATTAAAATTTATTGTAACAACTATAGTGAATTCAAGAGTAGAAAAACGCTGGATAGCGTGGGGGTAAAAATTACTATTCCCACTCCAGTGGGTGCAACAGTAGGGAAAACGTTGGATAGCGTAGGGGTAAAAATTACTATTCCCACTCCAGTGGGTGCAACAGTAGCGAAATCGTTGGATAGCGTAGGGGTAAAAATTACTATTCCCACTCCAGTGAGTGTAACAGTAGGGAAAGCGCTGAATAGTGTAGAGGTAAAAATTACTATTCCCACTCCAAAGAGTGCAACAGTAGGGAAAACATTGGATAGCGTAGGGGTTAAAATTACTATTCCACTCCAGTGAGTGTAACAGTAGGGAAAGCGCTGGATAGCGTAGAGGTAAAAATTATTATTCCCACTCCAAAGAGTGCAACAGTAGGGAAAACATTGGATAGCGGAGGGATTAAAATTACTATTCCGACTCCAGTGGGTGCAACAGTAGGGAAAGTGTTGGATAGCGTAGGGGTTAAAATTACTATTCCCACTCCAGTGGGTGCAACAGTAGGGAAAACATTGGATAGTAAGGGTTAAAATTACTATTCCCACTCCAGTGGGTGCAACAGTAGGGAAAGCGTTGGATAGCGTAGGGGTAAAAATTACTATTCCCACTCCAGTGCGTGCAACAGTAGGTAAAGCGTTGGATAGCGTAGGGGTTAAATTTACTATTCCCACTCCAGTGGGTGCAACAGTAGGGAAAACATTGGATAGCGTAAGGGTTAAAATTACTATTCCCACTCCAGTGGGTGCAACAGTAGGGAAAGCGTTGGATAGCGTTGGGGTAAAAATTACTATTCCCACTCCAGTGGGTGCAACAGTAGGGAACGCGTTGGATAGCGTAGGGGTTAAAATTACTATTCCCACTCCAGTGGGTGCAACAGTAGGGAAAGCGCTGGATAGCGTAGGGGTTAAAATGACTATTAATTAATTAACAATTAACAATTTTAATTAATTTACATAATTAATTGTTATTAATTTACTTCCCACCCTATCCCCCTATAAACTCACAAACCACTACAGAAAATAATTTACTAAATATTAATTATTTAGCAATTAAATATTTATAATTAATTACCAATTATATTTTTATTAATTACCAATTATTAATTATTTAACAATTATTATTAATTAACAGAATTAATTATTTATTATTAATAAACTTCCCACCCTATCCCCCTATACACCCACAACCCGCTACAGAAAATAATTGACTAAATATTAATTATTTATCAATTAAATATTTATAATTAATTACCAATTATATTTAATTAATTACCTATTAATAATTAATTAACAATTATTATTAATTTACATAATTAATTAATTATAATAAAATTACTTCCCACCCTATTCCCCTATAAACCCACAACCCGCTACAGAAAATAATTTACTAAAAATGATTTATTAATCAATTATTATTTTTTACCAATTATATTATAATTATTTACCAATTAATAATTAATTAACAATTATTATTAATTTACATAATTACTTAATTATAATTAAATTACTTCCCACCCTATTCCCCTATAAACCCACAACCCGCTACAGCTTTATATTACACAATTATTAAAAATTAATAAAAACTACCTTATTTTCGATTTTTTTTTTGTCTATATTCTATCTAGTCGATATTATGTCTAGTCTATATTTTTGATTCGATATTTTGGCTATTAATATCGATATTACTCGATATTTTTGTAGTCTATATTATGTCTGGTCGATATTTTGGCTAGTCTATATTTTTTATTCGATATTTTGGAATCGATATTATGTCTGTTTACCCTGTACAGTGAGTGCTGAAGGCTGCAAGGATAACTCGACACGATGTTGTTGTGAGGTCTGATCTTCGCACTTCCATAGACATAACACACATGCTGCTGCCAAAATATGACTATAGGCGGGTTTTATATTGTTGTGTTGAACACACACGTTACACACTTGATGGTACTTCGCATACAGAGAGCTGGCGGAAGATGATGTGATCCTCTGCCACTGAGATTTTGAGGTATGGGCCCTCCCTGCTAAAACCCAAATGAGACCTTCATAGATATAAAATACTATGCTAAATAGGGAGGGTGAGAATTAGGTTTTGTTAATTCCTATTCATTTCAGCATCTTAGTATGCTGTCACCATTCGCCTTTTATGGACTAATAACTATGCTATTAACTTTGTTGCTTATAATATGTTTGCTAGTATTGTACAAGATACTGCGTATGAGAACCCTGCATCAGTAAATAAATATTTCAAATATGCACCTGTCCTCATTTACTCCACGTTCTGGTTTGCAATGATTATATAACGAAAGGGTGTTCATGTGTTCCACGATATCTGAGGTAATCTAAGTTCATGTTTTGGTCTGTCTAAGCATTGGGAGTTTGTTATGACCAATGAGACACTGTAGCTAGCTCGGTAAGGGGATTTTGGGTACTGAGGTGAGTTTTGGGCCATCCTAATTCACCGAGGTTCCAGGTCTCTATGCACAGTTCTGTAGGAGAACGGAATTCCCGCTACATGGCGCCCAACGTTATTGGCCTTATATCATGACACTCGAGTAGTATATCATTCAATCCTTAAACCCTTCACTGCCGTTTCGGGAAAACGGTGGTGTCGGAAAAACCTACCTATTTTTGTAATAGGTCTATTCAAGCTTGATTCTTACTGAAACGGTTTCCTTGAATTACTACCCAGTTGTGCTACAAAGTTTACTTTGTTTTTTTCTTATTTCCTGTGCTGTCATGGCTGCCGTGGACATTCCACAGCATAGTCGCATTGGGGTGCGAGATCATTTGCGGATGTACAGTGTGCCTTTGGAAGGATTGGCTGTGATAATGGTGGTGAGTGTGGATGCTGCTTACCCTTACGAACTATTTTATTCGTTGGTGACATTTCCGGAGGTGGACGCAAATTCTGGTGTGTTCCACACGGACACTCCCACGGCTGTACCTAATGAGTATACTCCATACAGGGCACAGGAAGTTCCTATTGACGTTTGGCAGCATCAAGTTTGGTTTGGTGGCGCCCTGCCCCATTCTTTGAACGCTCCGAGGTTAGGTCCTTTGTCCATTCCAGGCGCTAGTTGGCCTGTTTTGGCTGGATTTACTCCTCATCCTCTGCACAGCAATTGTAACGTGACTGAACTTCGACAACTACATGTAGTCGCAATTGCCGTGATTAGAGCATTAGTGCATTACATGGGCCGTAATCTTCCGGGTGGAGCCCCGGGGGGTGCGGCGCTTCCGGCCGGACAGGGTGGTTTGAAACTCAGTCCCGTCATGGTCAATGCCGTAATGGGCAAGAAGCCCCAGGATAAGGATGATTTTCCTTTCTGGCTTGCTGAGAAATTTGACCAGCTGGAAGCTGTATTTCCTAATGCGACTCCTGGTGAAAAACACTGTATTCTTGCGCTTAGTTTGCCGAAAGATTTGGCCCCTGAGCTCGTTGACTGTGAGACCTGGGGTAAGACTTTTGCGGCGGTCTATGCTAGGTACTACGGCACCCCGTCTATGTCCGTGCTGTTTACGGTCCTTAAACGTGTTCAAGATGATCACGGACCGGAGTAGGCGTGGGCGGAAAATCCGTTCCGCTCGCGGATTTTGCGGATTTTCGGGAAATCCGCAATCCGCGAGATTTGCGAATTTCCCGCAAAATCCGCAAATCCGCGAGCAGCGGATTTTGCTCGCACTGCTCGCACTGTTCGCGTGAGTTCGCGCCCCGCGAATAAGTGCAAAATTGCAGAAATACGATCTTAGCAAAACTGAAAGTAACTACTTACCAGGTTCAAAAGTTCAGGCTCATCATTAGTAGCCATTTCCTGGAGTGCTTCCTGAGGGGCCCCTCCAGAGTTCAGTTGCCAGTTGAAACTATTATGTGACCCTGCTCTGAACCTCAGAATAGTTACACATATGCCACAAAGGTCCTGAATTACAGCTAAGGGAGACAAGCAGGAGCCAGGCTGGAAGTTAAAATCCATTAATCAGCCCCTAATTCATTATTGTCAGTTGGGGCAGGGCAGGTGTTGTAACTAATTTTGCAACAATGAAAGCACTTAGCAAGTGCAAAAGATCACTAATCAGGGCGCACTAAGGAAGCAGGTGCCAGCTAAAAAAATATTCTGTGACACATGAATCAGCCCCAAATTAATTCAGGTCACTTGAGGCAGGGAAGGTGTGCTTTGCTGTGCCGAAAATAATGTACACTGGACAACCAGAGGGTGTGGTGATGAAACAGAGGGTGGCATGGGTGGGCCAGAGGGTGGCATGAGTAGTCAGAGAGTGGCAGTGGTGACAGAGAGTGGCAGTGATGAAGAAGAGTGTCCCAAACAGGCTGGACACGTAGAAACAACAAGTTCGCGAAACTTGCGACCCGACAGGTAAGTTCGCAATTTGCGAAAGTGTACAAAACCCTCGCGAACTGGCAGAAACACGGGCGAACACAAAAAAAAAAAAATCCGCAAATTCGCGGGAATTCGCGGATTTTGCGGATTGCGAATCCGCAAATCCGCAAAATTCGCGAACGCGAGATCCGCAAAATTCGCTCATGCTTAGACCGGAGTCTGCGGTAAAATTGGGCATGCGCCTGTGTGGCACCTTTGATGTGGTTTGCGATCTCATACTTGCTAATATCAAGGGGGATGCAGTGAACTTTCAGGTTGCTAAAGCTTTGGCGGTGCTTCCCGATACCGAGAAACCCCGACAGTTAGCGAAAATTATTGTAGCGGCTTACAAAACCGTGGGTCGCAATAGTAAGGGTCTTAAGCCTTTTTCTATTAAGGAGAAAAAGCAGCCCCAGGGACAAACTTCGGAAACAGAAGTTCAGCCCAAGTCCAAAAAACAAAATTGGCCAAAAAAACAGAAACAGGGAAAGGAACAGCAACAACAACAAACCCAGGCTTCTCGTCCTGCGTCTCTGTTGCCTGCGCAGTCGGAACGTGTGGACAATTAAAACCCCTGATCGATTTCAGGCTTCTGACCAACGCTCTCCTCATTCCTTTCAGGACTCATCGCCCCAACAACCGGTGGTGGAGGGGGCGGCAGGGGTCGGGGTGGCCAGCAAGGAATGACCAGCCCCGCCCGAGAAACGGTGCAGAAAAGCAGGAAGGCGCTACGCCTAAGAGACCGCAGTTTGCCAAGAAGAAAGTCGCAGCCTTAACAGCGCATCGATATGCCACAGATAGTGAGAACGCAGCTTCGGAATCTGACGTGGGCTCTGACCTTGCTGGACAGCGCGGCGGAGATTACCATAGTGAGAGAGGCCCTGCGTCCACTACTGAAGGTGACAGCGACTGATGCTTATGTTGAGATTGAAACAGCTGATACAAGGGTTGCTCCCCCTGATATACTTTTTGAAATTGTCCTGTTAATCGAGGGTGACATACAGCGAACCATCAAAGGGGTATTTTGGGAAAATCTTTCGCCTACATATGGCATTTTGCTTTCGGAGGCTGCCTGGCCTCCACCTTTTGTTCTCGCAGCTCGGCGAGGAGGTAATCCTCCCCAGTTTCGCGAACACAGTCTCGAAAGAGGATGCGCTGCATTTTGCAGAAGAGTGGGCTCTGGCTCTAGCTCCGGCTGTGTACCGCAATCAATGTGGTTGAGATAAATTGTCCCCATGCCACGAGATTCCTTTACGGTCTCAGCCACAACCTCAACCTCAATATCCCATACGGCGTGAAGCAAAGGCTTCCGTCGCGGCTATCCTTGAACAATTGGAATATCAAGGTGTAATTGAAACATGTGTGTCACCAATGAATAACCCTCTTTTTACTGTGAACAAGCTAGACGGTTCATATTGTTTGGTTTTGGATTACCGGCATTTAAACTCGCATTGCCGTAACTGTGCAGTTCAGAATACTCACGGCTCTGCTCTAGTGAATAGTCTTGTGCGTAAGCGGTTTAAAACCACGCTTGACATTTACAATGGTTTTTATGCCCATCGATTGGATGGTCTAAGTTCCCAATGGACCTCCTTTACTTGCGGCGGTGTCAAAAAACAATTTAGGCGTTTGCCTATGGCTATAAGAATAATCCTGGGATTTTTACTGCCCGTATAGTCTCTCTTTTAGAGAGAATCGACCCGGATGCTTGTTCGTATGTGGATGACATATATCTCACAGACAACGAACTTTGGGAGCATCTGTGTCGAGTCAACGGGATTATTTGTACCTTTGCAAACTTGGGTTACAAATTCAACTTTGCAAAATCGCACATTGCAGAGTACACAGTGTTGTTTCTGGGCTACGAGCTCAACAATGAGGGGAAGGGATTGGCTCCGCACTTCCTGGAGAAATGCGCACAACTGCGCGCTCCAACAACACTGAAGAAATTACAATCTTTACTGGGCTTCTTGAATTTCGGTAGAACATACATTCCGGAATATGCCCAGCATATCAAGCCTTTGTATGCTTTGATGCAACCAACTTTTTCCAAATCATGCTGGCTGCCTGAGCTTTCAGCTATTCTGCAGTCTTTGCAAGCTGATCTGCTCGCTTCTAAATTCTTACTGACTCGTGATAACCAGACCAACCTGGTGATAAGAATTATCCCTGGGACGGTAGATTTCACGTACCTAACTTTTAATGAAGGAGACACAGTACCTATTGCTTACAAGTCGCGCTTGTACACTTTGGCTGAGTTGTGCTTTTCCACTGTGGAGAAGGTTTTGACGGCTGTGCAGATGGCAATTCTTAAGGAACGTGCCCTGTCACAGGGAAAGCGCATGTTGGTTGTTACCCCGTGTCCTGCCTTGGAGGCAGTCATGAAAGCCAGTGTACCAAATTCTAAAGCTTTGCACCCTCTGTGGATTCAATGGGCTGCATCCTTGACATCCCAGGATCTCACGTTTATTTTTGACGCCTCATTACGGTCGCAGGAGTACAGTATGAATTCGTTCATCCAGCTCCTTTAGCAATGCGACCCCTGGAGGATTTCCATTGCATCATTTACACTGATGGTTCGGCGCAGGTTGCGCATGGCTCTAAACATGCCTACGTTTCTGCTTGCGCCATTGTGGTCGGTGCCATGGTGAACGATGAGTTCAAGTCCAGTGTCGTGCACATGCAGACACTAGGGGAATGCACAGCACAATTAGCAGAGCTTCGTGTTCTGATGCTTGCATTGGAGTACGCAGATCCTAGTGTGACAACTCTAATCGTAAGTGATTCTTACTACTGTGTCCAGTCTTACAATGAGAACTTGTTCTTTTGGATTCAGAATTACTTTTGTGATTCCAAGGGTAGCACAATAAAACATAAGATGATCTGGGTCCGAGTGGCTGAGCTTAAAGAGCAGTTGCCACTTGTGTTTGTGATTCATACTCTCGGCCATCAGCGTGTTGGAGTCCACGCTGTCGGTAACTCGCTTGCTGATGAAGCAGCAAAATCTGCAGTATCAAAATATGTAGTTGCAGCAGTTACAAGGTCCAAAAGTAAAATAGATGATGACATCTTGGCGGCTGTAGCTGCCACTGAGAAGGGAGGTAAATATCCTGCAGGGTTCCCTTTGAAGTACACATACCACTTAAGTCCTGATAAGGTTCCTTATGTGAAAATTCCTGATGTTGGCGAATGTTTAATTCCCAACTCGGATCGCAGGGCTACGTTGATTACAGCGGCGCATGAAGGTGTGGCGTCTGCGCCTGCGGGCGTCTTAGCCACTGTAACTCAGCTACAACAAAGGTTCTGGTGGGGGGGACTGTACAAACAGATGCGCGATTATGTCCTTCAATGTGACATTTGCCAGCAGATCAAGCCTTTGACTGCTGCGCGTCCACCTCAGACACAGTTGTACATCTATACTACTATTATAAAGAGAGAACTGTGTCCTTTGAGCCAGGTAAACTCGAAAAGTACACCACCAATCCAAACACCCAATACATGTTTGAAAATGTCAGGGCAAGCAGAAGGACATAGGCTATATAAATGTAAAAAATAAACGTTATTTACAAAATTTATATAAAAAAAAAGTAGTCCCTCCAAAGTAGCGCCGGCCGCGACGTGCGTGCTCACGTCAGGAGCACTGGGAGGAGCGGCGGACATGGTGCGGGGGAGGAGCGGTGACCTGAGGATCAGCGGACAGGCCAGCGGCGGTGCAAGCAGCGGAGAGGCGGACATGGCGCGGGGGAGGAGCGGCGGCGGACAGGCGGTGAGGAGCAGAGCGGTGAGGAGCGGTGAACTGAGGTAAGGCGGCTGAGGTAAGGCTCCGGGGACAATGTCGGGGCAGGCGGGTGTCGGGCCAGGCGGGGGACAGGGAGTTACAACAACACAGGCGGTGAGGAGCAGAGCAGCAAGGAGTGGTGAACTAAGGAGAAGCGGCTGAGGTAAGGGTCCGGGGACAATGTCGGGGCAGGCGGGTGTCGGGTCAGGTGGGGGACGGGGAGTTACAACAACACAGATCGGCTGAGGAAAGGCAATGTCGGGGCAGGCGGGGGTCGGGGCAGGTGGGGGACAGGGACTAACAAGGTGACGGGTAGAACATTTTGCAGGTAGTACTATCCGACCTCCATTGACTCAGGTCAGGCGGGGGTCGGGCCAGACGGGAAAACAGATCGGCTGAGGAAAGGCAATGTCGGGGCAGGCGGGGGTCGGGGCAGGTGGGGGACGGGGCAGGCGGGGGCACGGGCTGCTTGCCAATGTCGGGGCAGGCGGGGGTAGGGGAAGCCTGAATGCTCCCGGACAAGGTCGGGACGGGCTGCTAGTATTTAATAAACCACTGGGTTGCGTTTATTTAGATCACTGCGGTCCTTTTTCTTCTGATACTGCGTATAAGTACATCTTAGTAGCAGTTGATTCATGCACACGCTTTGTGTGGGTATGGCCCCATCCCAATGCTGATTCACGGACTGTCATAAGAGATTTACGTGTCTTTGTAGGGATTTTTTTGCCTGTGGTACCTTCCATTCGAATCAGGGTCCGGCTTTCGCCTCTAAGGCGTATAAGGATGCTATGATTTTGTTGGGGGTCCAAGTCAAGTTTTCGTCTCCATACAGACCTGAGGGTAACAGTGTAGTGGAAAGAATGAACCGTGACTTAAAGCAATCTTTGACAACTAGAGTTATAGGCACAGGCAGAAACTGGTTGTCCCATCTCAATGGCGTGCAGCGTGCTATAAATAATATCCCTAGAAGGTCTCTGGGTGGGCGGACCCCGTACAAAATGCTCTTTGGTATCAAGATGTATGTCCCTGACCTCGATGGTCTAGACTGCATGGCACAAGCCACGGCCTTTGATGTAGATGAACATTGCAATGTTTTACAGGATCTACAAAAGACCAGAGACAGTCTTGCAAAGGAACATTTGCCCTCCACATCGGATGATGCGTTGCAGATCCCGGTAGTTGGCTGGCTACCCAAAGTTGGAGAACTGGTTCGAGAAAAGATCGATAAAAAGAAAGAATTTGGTCCTTCCTATCGAACACCGGTTCCCGTTCGTGGAGTGAAGGGCACAAGAACAGTCATTTTACCACCACTTCCAGGTCGTAAGGAAAACAGGTTTATCTCTATTGACAATGTCAAGATGCACAAGGTGGCCGATTCTTCATAGTATGACACCGGCAGTCTCCTGTCCTTCGATTGTGAGAAATTCTGTTTTGGCCACTACTTCTAATGCTGAGCCAGGAGTGGCCCTCGAGATGCCTGCCATTTCCAATCCTTTATTAAATACTTATCACGTTAATAACATTGATGACATAGACTATGCCTATCCTGCTGATTTGTCGATGCCTGATTTACAGACACGTTTGACCACAGAATCCTGATTCTCATTTGACTCTGTTTCAGTGAATTCGAAAAAACCCTCACGTCTAGCAACATATGCCACATTATTTAAAAAACATTTTTTTATCCCTCCATGGACGTATATTTGGCTGGTGCTTTTTTCAGTATATCTTTTTATGTCAGTTGGTTTTGTGTTTTATTTTTTCTGTCTGATCGATGGACACTATGTTGAGGAGAGAACATGCATTCAGCATCTTAATGGAACTTTGGCCCCCCTTTCCTCGTCGCATTCTGCACACAGACTGAAGAGAGCCTTGAATTTTGTAAACATCACTGCTTGGCCGGTTCTTGATGGGATTGTGTGGGATGCAGTTACATTTCAAATCCATGGCCCTACTGAAGTGGTTAATGTCCCTAATGTACTTAGAGTGAACATGGGGGATGTGGTGAAACAAAACATATGTTCTGATGATTGGGATGTTCAGGCCGTAGAATCATTATTTTCTGATTTGAAATATTATGCTGCCTTTGATGCTGAAGATTTGTATTTAGAATCTGCTAATTATGGTGATTTATTTTGCTTTCAACATTTTGGTAACCATTTCCTGCATAAAACGAGTTCCAGAAGGGGTACTGTAAATACCACACAGTGGGAACATTGCCCAGCACCATTACAAGGCAGCTCCAGTACATTTTTGAAAAAGTACACTTATTTTACCGATTTTGATCAATCAAGTCCTGAGTCCTTTTATTTTAAGATGACACAAAAGTCCATGTCCAAAGTTAGACTTACCGATACTAAATTGTTGTATTCGCAGTCCTTTCTAGACAAATTAGCTGTGGAGGGCTACGAGCTATGGAAGGAAACCATTGACCTTAAATCGGTTTGGGGTTCTAAAAGTTGGCAGGTACAAGGCACTGAGGCTTTGCACCGTGCATGTCTCATCCCAAATCATATGTTGTTTTTAAATTCTACCGTTTTCCAGACAACATGCTTTGGATTGGCTACTTCAAAAAAATTAAATACCCCTTCTATTCCTGATTTAGAAGAATATTCCAGTTGGAATAATTTCACACAGTTTTCCACTCGAGAATTGCAAACGTTAATGCACAATTCATCCTTCAATGTATCCAGTTTGGATCCGAAGGGTTGGCTGATGTGGCACAGAAGCTCTGATTCTTGCCAACGTCGCTTTTTGGGTTTATCTGAAGGTTTTACACAAGTCAGGCCTGATCCACGTTTTGATACTGACCATACTGTCACCACTTACTCAGTTGGCAAATTATGTCCGAATTGGTCACAACATTCTACGTTGGCTGCTGTTAAATTACATCTATCCGAGCTGACTGATGATGTGGATTTAAATGATTTCATAAAGGGCCCGGCTAATGGTAGATCTAAAAGATGGATTTATGCAATTTACAATGAAATCTGGAAAACTTCACAAGTTGAGGCTGCTAAGCGCCTAAGGGCAATAGATCAAGCTAATTCAGAAAAGGTGCTTGCAGTTGTCGATAACAGTATTAACATGCTTTCTTCCCGCATTTATACGTTGAATAATATTGTATCTTCTGTTGTTGACATTGTACATGATGAAGTATCTGTTTTATACCATGGTCAAAATCAATTGCGTTCTATTATGCAATTTGCACGGACCCTGCAGACGCTTAAGGCTGGTAGAGTGCCTTGGAGTTACATGAACGTTTCCTCCCTTTTTGCCCCGTTTAATTTAACTGACAAACAGCGCATGCTTTCTATGCGTGACACGCCCTTTTCCATGTTACACATTGAGAGGTTGGAGTCTTTACCGTTCTCTGTAGCTGAGGCCACTGCTGTAACGTGGCTTATCCACGGATTAATCACGTTACCTTTTGTCTTGTACAAGTTTACTAATTGTATGCGTTACATTGCGATAGGGAGATATGAACCATTAGGTAGCTCATTCCTCCACGAGGCATGGTCTCTTCCGTTCACTTATAGATGCCTGAAAGACGAGAAAGAAGTGTATCTTAATGGGGAAGAATGCACAGAGTCCCCTGACCATTCATTGATATCCAGCCACATCCAGTTACATGGTTCCTGTAATCAGGACCGCCCTAATTTGGCCTGTTTTTTAAAAGGAACTCCGGTTCCCGCAATTGTTCCCACATTCACATTACTGGCGAATGGTAGTTATTTACTATTGAATAATGAAGAGTGTTGTGGTTTAATTAAAGGTGTCGCTTATGTTGTAACTGTATCGGAACGTGTCGTCTGTTGCAAAAACGTTCTGTATCCCCCTACGCATGGGAATTCAGCTGTATCCATCTGGCCGCGCATCCCAACCTTGAAAGCAGAGTTCAATGGTATGAGTAGAATAAGAGCCCTTTTGTCTCAAAAGGAAGAGGCCCTGAGTACGGCCTGAGAAACATTCATCCTTCACATAGCTAACACGCGCACGGAGGTGCAGGCACTTTTGAATACTGATTTGCCGTTACATTTCAGCGAGCTGGTTCATCAAATCTTTAATGCCTCCTCCACTTCTGGCCTGGCTCACTTTTTTAAATTAGTTAGCAGTGGTCTCGTGACTTCATTCGAAAAGATATTTGAAGTCATCCCTAGCTTTTTCCATTCTATATTTTCAAGTCTGTTTGGTGGCTTCCCGGTTTTGCTGGCATTAGCTGCAGGCGTTTTGGTGATATTTTGTTTTATTAAACATGGATGCCGGTCCTGCTTTAGAAGCCACAGAGCCCCTCCTACTGCTGTTTCACAACCGGATGCTTGATTACTATGGCACCCTGCCGCTTGCGACTTTAAGCATGGCATTTGGATTATCGTTTCAATTTTCCTATTTCACTTGTGTCCAGCCTGTGTTTCATTGCCTGAGCTGCGATTTCGAATGGGCCCTTGATTTGTGTCTCTGCTTGACGGTGTCTCCTGACGTTGATTTTAATCATCTGATGAGCCCTGTAGTTGCTCACGAGTTGGTTTGTTCTGGCAAAAGGATTATGGCCTTGGCAGCGATGCATGGACTAATGGGTCATTGGGACATACTCGCAGCGGCGCATGAGTTCTTAGCACAGAGCGTTCTTGAAAACCCACGGAGTTGTCCTCTGATGATGCTAGAGGATCCAGTGCTGGAGAGCACGTATGTTCTTTCCCGCTGCTTAATTGGATGGCTGAAGTGTTTTCGGATGATGACAGTGATTTCATGTTGGAGGCTGTTGCTGCATATTTTGCGTATACAGTCCTACCCTGAGTTGCTTCGTTGACTTTTTATTATTTAGGCACGTACCCGTTTGTATTTTTTGAGGGTGCCTTTTTCTTTCAATCAATTCTTTTTATACGCCCCAGGCCTATTGACTTTAGGGGCCTTGTGTTGAAGAGTTTGGACCATTTATTTTGGCCACTATAGGCCATCATGTATGCCTTTTCAAATTAGCTTAGCTCATTATTATTGAACTTTGCTTTCATGTTATGCCCCTGTTCTGGTCTTACCTTGCCTTGATTTTGTCCGTGCTCGGATCATTGGGGGGGGGGGGGTGTCGTATAGTTAATTCTTTTCTATATACTGTGTTAAGTTAGCATGAGCTTATTAAATGTTTAAACACCATTTTACCTTTCTGCCTCATTTTGCACACGACACATAGTTGTTGTTTTAGCTTTCAACCTAGAAGAGCTTCGTGATTTACTTGAGAAATAAAATGTTATTGCTCTGATATCAGTTTCGCTCTGTACACTGTCTGTACAGTGAGTGCTGAAGGCTGCAAGGATAACTCGACACGATGTTGTTGTGAGGTCTGATCTTCGCACTTCCATAGACATAACACACATGCTGCTGCCAAAATCTGACTCTAGGCGGGTTTTATATTGTTGTGCTGAACACACGCGTTACACACTTGATGGTGCTTCGCATACAGAGAGCTGGCGGAAGATGATGTGATCCTCTGCCACTGAGATTTTGAGGTATGGGCCCGCCCTGCTAAAACCCAAATGAGACCTTCATAGATATAAAATACTATGCTAAATAGGGAGGGTGAGAATTAGGTTTTGTTAATTCCTATTCATTTCAGCATCTTAGTATGCTGTCACCATTCGCCTTTTATGGGCTAATAACTATGCTGATAACTTTGTTGCTTATAATATGTTTGCTAGTATTGTACAAGATACAGCGTATGAGAACCCTGCATTAGTAAATAAAGATTTCAAATATGCACGTGTCCTCATTTACTCCACGTTCTGGTTTGCAATGATTATATAACGAAAGAGTGTCCATGTGTTCCACGATATCTGAGGAAATCTAAGTACATGTTTGTATTTGTATTTGTATTTGTATTTGTATTTTGTTTTTGTATCGCGCATAGCTCACCCGTTAGGTCTCATAGCGCTGACAGATGGATAAAACAGAACCGATAGGAATGGAAGATGGTTGACTACGGTTTGAAGAGCAGAGTTTTTAAGTTCTTACGGAAGATAGTCAAATTGGGTTCTGCTCTCAGATTTAAGGGATGTGAATTCCAGATGGAAGGACCAATTTTTGAAAAGCATCTATCACCGTTCCTCACTGTGGGGACTCTAGGCGTCTTTAACAGTAGCTGGTTGGAGGAGCGAAGATTTCTAGTTGGGCTGTATCGGTGCAGTTTATCTCTGATATATGCTGGTCCTTGTCCGTTTAAAGATTTGTGGACTAGGCAGCAGACCTTGAACTTTATACGTCTGTTAACTGGTAACCAGTGTAGTTGATTCAAACAGGGGGCAGACGGGGTTCTTGGTGGAAGGTCCAGTGCGAGCCTAGCCGGGCTGTTCTGAATGGTCTGTAGTTTGGCTATGTTAGAGGCATTTATATCAGCAAACAATGCATTGCCGTAATCCAGCCGGCTAGTTAATAAGCCTTGGATTAGTGGTCTTCTGCTAGTTAAAGGAAGCCATTTGAATATTTTTCTGAGGCTTCTCATTAGGCCTATACAGGTGTGTACCACTTTATTAATGTGTGGTTGCATTGTGAGTTGGTCATCCATTGTGATTCCTAGGTTTCGGACTGTGCCTTTAGGGGGGGGGCATTGACCAAGTTCAATGGGCCACCAGTCCTGTTCCCATAATTGGTGTGCCTTTCCGAACAGCATTATTTCGGACTTTTCTGCATTAAGCATTAGAAAGTTCTCAGTCATCCATTTTTTGATGGCCACCATGCAGGACCGAAATCTGATTTTGGTGTCGCCTGGGTCGGGGCCCATGGTGACCAGGATCTGTGTATCGTCAGCGTATGAGACAGTTTGGAAGCCATGATCCCTGATTATCTTTGCTAGGGGGGACATATATACATTAAATAACGTTGGGCTCAGGATTGAGCCCTGGGGGACGCCGATGTTGTTATCTGTAGTACCGGACAGGAAAGGACCGGTTTTTACTGTCTGCCAGGTAGCTTTGTAGCCAGCCCAGCGCCTTGCCCCCGACACCAACCCCCACCAGCCGCTCTATTAGTACTGTGTGGGAGATGGTGTTGAAAGCTGCAGAGAGATCCAACAGAATCAGGATTGCTGATTTCTTCGAATCAATGGCAAGGCGGATATTATCTACTATTTCGAGTAGAGCTGTTTCAGTGCTATGGTGGGCTCTAAAGCCTGATTGGGTGGTGTCCAGTATCTTATTGTCTTCTAGATGTTTCATTAGTTGGGAGTTAATAGTTGCCTCCATCATTTTACCAAACAGGGGGAGGAGGGCTATTGGGCGATAGTTTGGAGGAGCTGTGTGGTCAGCATTGATTTTTTTGAGAATGGGCCTAATCGTTGCTTCCTTCCCGCTGCTTGGGAATGTACTTTGTGCAAGGGAAGTGTTAAAAATTGTGGTGAGTTCAGTCGCTATGGCTGGTCCAATTTTGGCTAGAATTTGTGATGATGCTGAGTCATTTGGGGATCCTGATTTAATTTTTCCTAGATTACTTATTACCATGTCTATAGTGAAGGAATTGAATTCTAGTAGCTGCATGGTAGGGGTCAGGTTCTCCATATGTGAAGGGGACAGGGGGTGTGGAGCATCTGTATTGGGGGTCGAATTAGGAAAGGTCATATATATATTATTTATTTTGTCCTTAAAATATACGGAAAGCTGGTTTGCCCATTTCTGGGATTCAGGTGCGGTAGCTTGGCAAGGTAGGGGATTCGTGAAGTCTTTCACTATTTTGTATAGTGTTTTTTGGCAGCTCCCTGCTTGATTTATTTTATCAGCAAGATAGGTTTTTTTTGCTGTTGCTATATTCGCCATATATTTGTGGTGTGAGGTTTTGTATTTGGCTTTGTCGTCTACGTTTTTGGTTTTTCTCCAACGCCTTTCTAAAGCCCTAGTGGCTACTTTTAATCTCTTAAGGTCCGGGGTAAACCAGGGACTGCTTTTTGTAGGGCATTTAGTTGGGCGCTTGGGGGCTATTATGTCAAGGGCCTTTACGATGGCTTTGTCTAGGTCCACTGCCATCTGATTGCCCGATTGGGTGGCAGGGGGAGGAATGAACTGCCTCTGAAATGTGTCTATCTGTATTTTTGCCCATGATCTGGTTAAATTCAATTGTTTGAGGGGTTTGGGGTGCTGTGAGTTTAGTTTGATAGAAAAGTTTATGAGTGAGTGATCGGTCCATAGTACAGGGGTAAGGTCATTAATGGATAATTGTTGCGAATTGGAGCAGATGATGTCGAGGCAGTGTCCCGCAATGTGCGTCGGGCCTGTCTCTAGTATTTTCAGGTCTAATGCATGTATACTGTTGATCAACTCAACGGTATGGTGATCGGTTTGACATTCTAGGTGGTAATTTATGTCCCCTAATAGCAAGAAATTTTTACATGCAAGGACGTGGGGTGCAAGAATGTCTAGCATTTGGGTGGCGAAGTTCACTTTAGTAGTGGGAGGTCTGTAGACCAAAGCACCCTTCCAGGATTCAGTGTTATTGAGTAGCAAGGAGAAAAGTAAGAATTCGCCCCAGGGCGCCAGATGAGTCTCTATGGTAGTGATGTTTATGTGCTCTTTAAATATGATGGCGGTTCCTCCGCCTCTTTTAGATTTTCTGTCCAGCCTGATGATCTTATAACCCTCAGGTAAGGCTGTGGCTATATCTGGGGTGGAGTGGTCTTGAATCCATGTCTCTGTCATAAAAAAACAGGTCAGGATCTTCTTGATCGAGCACTGCCCAGATTTGTATGGCGTGCTTTGGGAGGGAGCGCACGTTGCCATACATGCAAGTTAGGACAGGGGGTGTGATTGTTTGGGGAGGGTTCGAGGGGCTGGTGTTTAGAGCTAGTAGCTGGTCCCTCGAATAAGTTATCATTTTGAAGTATTGGCTGTGGTACCTGGAAGACAGACGAACGTGGCGTTGTGCGTCGGTTCTCAGGCGGTGACAGGCGAGGACAGGCCTTGCCTTTGACGCGACTTAGACGCGCCGCACTCGCGCCGCTGCGCGTGTCAGCTCTGCGCACTCACTTTTGAAGTGTGGTGGGCGGGACCTCGCGCCGATCAAGCTAGACCGCTAACCGGTGGTAGCCGGAAGTGTGCAGGCGAGCAAAACACAATTTAGCTGGTAACAATGTTAAGCCCCCAATGCTATGTGCAAATAACAAATTTCCCAAGCGGTTTCAGTTGCGACGCTGTCGTCGATCATAAAATGCTCTCAGCTATTAAAATACAAATTGTGCAAATAAAGTATTTCAGTGCAATTTTAAAAAGGTTTCTCTGAGGCTTAGCAGCGCCTCCTTCCTTTCCCGATTCAGCTTTAGTAAATGTCTCTGTAAATGTTCTGGTCTGTCTAAGCATTGGGAGTTTATTATGACCAATGAGACACTGTAGCTAGCTCGGTAAGGGGATTTTGGGTACTGAGGTGAGTTTTGGGCCATCCTAATTCACCGAGGTTCCAGGTCTCTATGCACAGTTCTGTAGGAGTTCTGTAGGAGAACGGAATTCCCGCTACAGCTGGTCTCTCTAGGGGAATTACAAAGGTGTACTGTTCTTGCAGGAATCTGGCTCGTCCCACAGGGCACTGGTCCACTCCGGGGGTAGTATTGATAAACCATAGATTATGGTATTGATTGTCTCAGACTGCTGCCGTAGGAATTCGCAGGACAGGCCGTACATGAGTGACCAACAAAACTATAGCTTTCTCAGGCAAGACCAAGTCCACACAGTCCCATGAAGTACAAGCCAGACGTCCTCTCCTGACATGTGTTCATCCATATAGTGGGTCTTTCTACCCTTGCTCTTCTGTACTACCCTCTTTCCCTCTTTCCCTATGCTTCTTTTCAGCTTTGTGTAGGGTTTCAAAAGTGGAGATGTAGAGTTCTAGAAGGTGGGCAGCTCTGCCTAATCCAAAGACACCACAGCACCATCCACCCCTAGATGACACATCCTGAGAGCAGTCCACAAGCTGCAGAATCAAGCTGTGGTCTTCAAGGGCTCTCTGTCTTAGCTTCCACCCTGACACAGCAAAACTAGTTCATTCCCTCCAAGACTTCAAAGAGAACCCATGGAGTGATTGGTGGCAGATTTGTGCCCCTTCTCCTTTTGGCCCCATGCCCAGGCTTATTTCTTCGTGGCAGCTAATTACCCTATGGAAATTCTCCTCCACCACCTTACTCTTGCAGGAGAAGGGTAATGCTACCCAAATGGGCCTATTGTAGAGGATTCCCTAGCTTCTCTTGTGAACAAGTGCAAAAGATTTTGTAATGCTAGGAAGGACATTCCAATGCAAAAGAGTGTATAATCCTTGCAAGGGTAACTCTATTGCTAATGTGCAAATCAAAGCCTAAATCCTTGATCTCTAGCATTATCCAGAGTTCTGTAATGCACAATGTCTTTAACTTATGGTAAAAGTGCAATGTGTACAAATTTCCAAGCAACAACGTTTCAACTGCAGCAACTAAGTATCACGATTGCCTAGCAAGGATCTCTCTGAAACACAAAGAACTGTGCACTCTAGGGATCTAGCATGGCCGTCGCCATTGCAAGTCTTGTGAGAGTCCCATGGCTCTCTAGGCAATGTAGCTTCTCTTGACTCAGCTTGTGTGGTTTGCTTATTGAAGTGCCCCAGTCAGGAAGCATCACACTAAGTGACACCCATACTCTGCATGTATTACTTACCTCTGCAGTGGAAAACTCAAGCACCTCTAAGAACACAAGCAGCTTGCGCCCATACCTGCCCGGAAAACACAGGTGAGTATGGGCCAGAGACCATCATATAGTGTAACTTATTCTAAAAGGCTGGCTCAAGGTGCACTTCATTCAGCAAATGGCTGTTTTGCATTCCATTTTTAAAGCAAGGTTTTGGGCAAATGTATTAGTACTTGAGTCAGTAATCAATATTTTGAGGGCTTGTGAATATTACTGTGGCTTTGACTGACGGATTGTTGAAACAGTATTTTATGGACTGATTAATTTTACCATGGTTCTTGCTGATGGGTTTTTCAAATTTGATTTTACTGTAAAAGCTTTAATTAACTGATCAGTAAATTCATTTATTCATTATTCCAAATGGCATTCACTGACACTTACCACAGTGAGCAAGATTAATTTAGTGGCACTTAGAAAAAACACAGGTACAATTACTAGTAGCCCAACATCAAAAACAATGGGAGAGTTAAGCGGATCAGGACCCACTTCCTATCAGCTATCATGCTAAACAGCATCTAATATTGTGCTAATGAGATTTGGGAAAATTAAAACTCTAATATGGCTAAGATTTAAGTTTTGTAGAGATTGGATTTCGAGTCTTAAACTCTTTCTTTGTGATTCAACGATCTCTGAAGCAGCTTTCAGAGTAGGTAGAGAAATTGAATCCTATACAACCCAGTGTTTTCAAATATGAGTTGTCATAAAATAGCTCTTAGGCCATAAATATGATTTGCCTCTTAATTCCTTGGCGTTAATAGAGGATACCAGCCCCATTAGAATTTTATGGTTTTTATCTTTCACATGGAAACAGCCACATTCTGTATGTGAAATTCTGGTGAAAATAAGAGAAACATGGACCCAGAATTACTGGCTTTTCCAGTAATTTCTCATTTTTCAGTGGACCCTCAGGGTTTAATGGATAATGGCGTGGATTTTCTCCAACCCCCAGAATTCACCCTTACTCCTGAAATTGGTAACTGCAGGGGAGGGGGATATGTGGCATATTTTCTGGGCCCTTCGTAATGAAGGTCTCAATGGTATTATTTAGAGTGGCTTATGTCACTGAAACCTAGGTTGCATTACAAATTTAAGGGTTTCTCATTTTGTTTTAGGATATATTTAAACCATGCACAGAGTTGCAGAGTGCCATAGTGTATTCATGCTTAAGCAAATTTTTCAGAAAATACCTAAAAAGAGCTCTGTTGGAAAGTTAATTCCTCGTGGCAATGTTCTATGCCAGTGGTTCCCAAACTGGGGTCCGCGACACATTCCCAGGGGTCCGCAGGCAGCAGTTTTAAAAGCACTGCAAAGTTCCTTGTATAATCAGCAGTTTTTGGGCAGCAAAAACAATTGTCTAGAAAACTGTTGATTAGTGTACCTGCCAGAGAAAGATGGGGTTTTTTTCCAGTAGAAACTCTGACTTATCTGAGGAAGCGCAGATGGTTAATATGCCTGTTGCTAAGAATGTCAGCATTCTGGGCAAGTAATGAGTAATATGAAGATGGAATGATTTTGATCCTTGTTGGAAAATGAATTCTTGAAATGAATACTACATTGGAATGAAATAAATTCTGATTCAAGCTTTAAAAGAAGTTTCAGTTTGGATTTGTGATAATAATATGTGAAGAAACCCACCAGTTTCGTGTGAAATTGCGCGCCTTACAGTGATTTCCCATCACAGTTCGCTCATAGCATTCTGTATTGTGCATAGCGCAGTGGGTTCCTGCTTTTGCCACAGATTATTTTGTAATAGTGCAGTTCACAAGTTCCAATCGTAATCTAGCACAGTGAGCTATAAACTGCCACCAAAGAGCTGCATGCAAACTGCATGGTGCAAGTTAGTAAGTTATGCTTTTTCACAGTTGTTCCATTATACCCATGCTGTTAAATAGGTTTGTTAGGGTAGAAATAAATCCTTATTATTAAAGGCAACGCTAACCCCTGTGTTATGTTCTGAATCCTGAGTTTGTGCTTCTCCAGACTCTTAAAAAAATGCCTACCAGTATGAATGACATGTGAATCGTACACCTTGTAGTCCCCTTTGCCTTATTTAACATTTTCTATTCACTGATCTACACATGTATGATTCATTGTCTCTGTATGTTTGTGTTGTAAAGTGCTCTGACACCCTACAGTGGTATGAGAGGTGCTACCAAATAAATTAAATACATGTGACAGAGGGGCTACGGAGACATGAGAGGCACTGTTGGAGGATAGTAGTGAGGGAATCATTTAAGAATAATAATCATTGAAGATTGACAAAAGATTGTTGTATTCTGGTGCACAGCACAGTAAGGTCATTATTTACTATGCTTTACAAGCTAATACAATTCAATAAATAATGTCAACATTTTTGTAAAAAGCACAATTTTCCCACATATTTTCCATGGGGAGGGCCCCCTAAAGCCCCCTTTGTAGTGGTCAGGTTAACTCGCAACACTTGGTGTGCACCGAATCGGTATTTACCGATTCGGTATTTACCTAATCATCATTTACCGATTGCAAAACTTTGCATTTACACCAGTGCCATGTGGCAGACATACATGCCCTTTTGTATGTGTGCCACATGTGCACACAAGCACTATTCAGGGGTGCAACAGGGTGTCAATGTGACACCATGCCACCCTTGACTCTTTCCCAATCTTACCAAATCGGTATTTACCGATTCGGTAATTCACATTCATTCCTATGGGCCTCCAGGCCCGTAGGAATGAATGGGAATTACTGAATCAGTAAATACTGATTCGGTAATTACCAAATCGTACCGATTTTTTTAGCTACATAGCATTTATCGATTCTAAAATACCGAATCGGTAAAATTCGGTATTTTAGAATCAGTAAATTTCAATTACCTACATCTAGCCCTTAATCTCCCCGCGCCTAACAAAAAATGAATGTATTCTTCTGTAGCAAAACTGGTGCTCATGTAAAGCGCTCTGATACCCGATGTCTCGGGTCTAATTCGCGCTATTAAAACTCTAAAAAAACAGTATTCAGTATAACATGGCTATTTCAAAAGCACTAAAGTACTTATGAAAAGCCACCTCTGGCTGCATTGCCACTATGTTGCATTTTGCAGCGTGTATCTCACTTCATAATATCCATAATATTTATTTCTTACATTATTTGTTAAGTGAGTAATGGTTGGCAGCAAAAATAGCTACTTCTGCTTATCAAGAAGCTGAGATGGAAGAGTGAAGATAAACACATTGTAGACATGGGCATGAAGGTGTTCAATTGATGCTACTGAGTTGACTGCTGGAAGTCAATGATTCGTGAATCAACAGATTGTGCCATCTGAACATAAATATAACACCAGTTTACAGAACTAAGTAAGTATGTGTTGATCCTGTGCTTATCGATACCCGTTTCCATGGGATCAAAGGTAACAATGAACTTGGGCGCACCTTTCAGAATAATAGCATGGTTCCTGCAGAGTCCATTGGTCAGATACACATATACCAATAATCAAATGCACCGCCATTTTAAGTGCCTGAAACTAAAATCAGTGGCATCCTGATCTCGCTTGAAAATAATTTGTATCTCACCAGGTTGAACACAAAAGCCCAGGTTAGTGACACCGGAGCACGCTCTTCGCTGTTTCTTTTTGAGGCTGTTTTGAGTTGTTGAGCTTGTTTCACCTTATTGTTCGTTAGCTATGGAATCCTGGAGGAGAAAGGGTGTCAGTGCCAAGACCTGGAGCCTCTCAGTCCCTTGAACAGCAGGTGCCTTAATTACCAAGGACAACAAGTGCTGCCACAGCTCCTGATTAATATTGGCGGGAAGCCTTCTCCTGAACATGGCGCTCCCACGATGCTCTTCAATTCTTCCTCATGCTGCGGTGCCTCCCTTCATTCTCTCTGATAATGATGACCTTTCTACAGTGGCTTTTATCGCAGAATTGATTGCTGGGAATGAATAGTAATCACTGTAATCAAACAGAAAATAATTGGCGCGTCCAAGGTAATACATATCAAAGTCGAGATGTGCCTGGATCCGTTGCCAATGAGGAGACATCACCCTTAAACCAGCATCCAGGAGGGGTCCGAAGTCACTGGCCACCAGGTGAAAACTGCAAAGCTGAAAAATGAAAGGTGAACGGAAAGTAAACATCATTGTATTGGCTCATTAGTGAAGCAATAAAGTTAGCCGCCATCTGCAGACGGATGGCGCCTTATGGCTCTCTTCCCCCAAATACTGCTCCTTAGCCAGGTAAGCTAAACCATTCTGCATGTAAGAAGCTGCTGTACTGCGTCCACCTGTTGCTAAATCGGAATGTCAAATTACTTCCTGTAGAGGGGGGGGGGGGGGGGCTCTTTCTTAAATATTTTCTAGAAAAAAACATGCAATAATATTTTCCCTCTTTGTCTCTCTTCACTGAAATAGACTGAAAAAGTAAAATATAGATTTGATTTAGAAATTGGTAAAAGCTTTAAAAAATATAACACTATGTGTCGCATAGCAGAACTTGTAGAATCGTACTATGGATGCAATACAATAATTGCCTGCTGCAGAACTGGTGATGAATTACCTTCTAAGATATTGGGATACTAGTTGACTGGGGTGTGAAACCTGGTCAAGCAGCAACCACAATCCATGTCAGGCTAAGGCACAAGCAAACCCCAAATTAACCTGTGCTCAACCCCGGTAGCTTAGCACAGAGCAGCCAGGCTTAACTAAGAGGCAATGTGTAAAGTATTTGTGCAACACTTCAAATGGGAAAACAGTGAAAACACCACATAAAAAGATACCAAAGCAGGTTAAAAAAATAGAGCAACATTTACTAAATTAAACAAAACATCAAAAATCCAATCAGTAGAATTTGAGTTAGGAATTTTTAACAAATAGCCTAAAAGCATAAAGCACAAACTGCAGCCCTCTGGTCGTGTTTGACGGGGTCAAAGTCAGAAGTGCAGGCTGACCACCATGGAGGGAGTATTGGATATAGTACCAGATTAGTCCTGCTGAAGCCTTCTTAAGTTTTGTACCAAGAGTCCTGTTTGCATTGGAGGAGCTGCAGGGAGGAAGGAGAAAGTTGAGAGTGGTTGTTAGTATGGTGCGGGGAACACACTGGGCGTTGCAGAAGGGTGGATTGGGAATTCACATTGGCCGGCGCCAACTAGCAATCAATGCTGCTTTGTATAGCGATGGGCTGGCGGCGGCTCGCACGGTCTTGCGGCGAATGGGCCTCTTCACAATCACAAAGAGGCTACGGATTTAATATAAGCCCCTGTGAACCACACCAAGGGTCCAGGACCTGAGGAGCACCACTTCAAAGTCAGGAACTCGCTTCAGATTAGTCCAGGAACTGGCTTAGGAGCCATTTATGTCTTTGAGGCTCAGATCATAAGGCCAGCAGACTAGCCCTTCGAGCCTCTCTGGGGTTCTGGGTTCAAGATGAAGTTGCAGGCCCAGTCCTTCTTCCCCAAGCAAGGTGGCAGCTGGTCAGTACAGCGGGGCAGCAGTTAATTTAGAGCAGCAGTCCCACAGAGTGGTAGACCTTTTTCTGGGCAGAGTATCCATAGGTCCAGAAGTGTACTGAAGAGTTGGTGTCTGTGGTCCAATATTTATGCAGTTGTGACATTGAAGTGGAGAAGAAGCATCTAGATGTTTCTCGTTGAAGTCCCCAGGCATCTTGCTGCTCCTGCCCTGTCTTCAGACTAACTACATTAGGTATGCAGCCATTTGTGTAAAGACAGAATACAGCCTGTTCAGGTGTAAGTGGGAGTGTGCCCAGCTTCTCCTTCCCATCCAGGCACATCTAAGCATCCTATTGTGTGTAGCTGTTTAGGAGGAATACACAAAGCCCCATTGTTAGCTACACCTAGTCATGTAACCATCGATAGTCTACAGGCACTAAATGGCTTTGGCAAAAAAAAATGCCAACTTTCTAAAAGTTATGAAACAAACAGGGAGTTAGGCCCAATGGGACAAGGATCAGGTTAGGCCGTAATTTTGAAGAGAAAAAAGTGGTTAACTGAGCCTTCAATTTACTCCCGACCACTCTTTCAGTCCTGCAATTTATCTCAAAAAATATAAATGTATTTCTTTACTACAAAAAAAAATTGGGGGGGGGGGTTTCTTTTGCTTTTAACATAAAGCGTTCATGGATCACAATTTAAAGTAATTCTATTCGTTCTTGAATAACACTAAGAGGGAAATCCGAATCTTTAGAGGAAAATAGTGAATATATACAGTTTAGTGTAGAAAGGATTGTGTGGGCAAAGACAAAATGGGGGGGCAAACTACATATATTTCAAACATTTATTCATCAAACTTACAAAGCATCACTCATACCACAAATATTCAAAACAATATATAACACATACAAAGTGGTGGGGGAACGCAAAAGTATGTGAGAAAGATGGAAGTCAAAAGACGTAAAAAGATCTGAATTGGTTGTCCTCATTAATATGGCCCTCTCAAATATTTACAACTAGGATGGGCCTAGGGAACTGAATTTCTCTTTTGAAAAACAAATAGTAGTCTAGTTTGAATGCAATTAAATGGATCAAATGCAAAACATGAAGTCATCAAGTCAATATACACAGGTATGTCAATACAAGTAGGTCGACGCGTTTCGAATCCCGTTAGTTCGTGGGATTCTTCTCAGGACCAAAACAGATACAATCTGTCGGGGTTTCTTCTGGGCTTCTTTGGTGAAGATGGGATCAAGTTGCACGTATCTCCTTTGTCAATGGTTTCTGTGGATCAACCTCAGTTAAAAGAGGGAAAGTAATGTGCTCATTCTTAATATTTTGTCCGTCGGTCTGCTTTGTCTCCCGTCAACTCGTTTGGCAATTGACTTTGGCCCATCCCATACTCAGTGCCATCTTCATCACAGAGACTGGAATCATCCCCACATCCTAGTGTAGCCTCCTCCTAACCACTTGATTCCATACTACTATTATCCTGAAGTCCTCATACCGCACACCAAACAGAAGTGGAGGGGCACAACTTTTTTTTATGAGCCCACTGCTCATACTCGTCAATGCTGTGAGCTTCCGATTATCACTGTTGGCTAGTTTTCATTCAACCTCATGCCTCCTTATTCCACCACCATACACCACCTATATTTTTATCTCACTTTTGCAAATTTGTTATCCTTGCGCTTACTATTTATGCCGGCTTTCCTTTAAATTTCTCCTTCTTCCTCCCTTTCATTTTCCCTGGGGTTAAATCTGATAATGAAAATTAAGTGCACTTCTCAAAAATAAATGTTGGTGGGCATTAAGCACTGACCCATCTCCCACAGTGGACTGCACACTTAAACCAATGAAGACAGTGCAGGTAGCTGCTTCTTTGGTTTCAGTTGTAATTCCTCATTCTTAGTCCTCTAGACAGCATTGCAGCTGCTTCTCTCATCTCCGTAGTAATTCCTCATTTTTAGTCCTCTATGCAATGCTGCCAGCTGCTTCTCTGGACCCAGTGGTACTTCTTCATTCTTAATCTTCTATGCAGTGCTACTAGCTGCTTCTCTTGTCCCATTGGTAATTTATCATTCTATGTCCTCTGCACAGTGCTGCTAGCTGCTTCCCTGGTCTCATTCTAAGTCCTCTAGGCAGTGCTGCAGCTGTGCCTCTATTCACAGTGGTAATTTCCAATTCTTAGTCCTTTAGGCAGTGCTGCAATTGCATCTCTGTTCCCAGTGGTAAGTCCTCTAGACAGTGATGCAGCAGCTTCTTTCTTCCCAGTGGTTATTCCTCCTTCTAAGTCCTCTAGACAGTGCTGCAGCTGCTTCTTTGGTCCCATCGGTAACTCCTCCATTATAAGTCCTCGAGGTGGTCCTGCAGCTGTGTCTGTTCCCAGTGGTAATTCCTTAATCTCAGTCCTCGAGACAGTGGTGCAGCTACGCCTCTGTTAATACATCCACTACACTTCAAACCAAAATACATAGGTAAAATACATTGTCATGTTTAACTCCAACATCTCTAACACTCAAGAATGTCAGACCTATTGCATTGCAATTGCTTGTTTTCAATGAGAGCCTGTGTTCTCGTTCGGAACACAGGCTTCCATTGATGTCAATGCGAGAACGACTGCATGATGTTGGGTCGCATCGTAATCGGACGGTCGGACTCACAAACCTCGGTTCATTCGGAAATGATTCCGAGACCGATTCGGTTGAAAGAGTTTCCTGATGAGATCGTAATCAGCCCCTAGGAGTTTCTCTCAGCATTCATCGTCTGAATGAATCTGACAGGTATCCATCACCAACTCTAAGTCACATAGCTTCCTCATCTTTGAATTCATTGAATTTACAGGTTTGATGAGTGCATCGAGTCTCCACCAATTCATCAATAGTTTCACCAACTTTTTGGGCATTCTTGACTTAAAATGTACTTTTTGTAATCAACGTTTGGCAGTGGCTTAAACTTTAGATTCAACGTTTCTTTAATCTGACAATATGTCATTTCTGCGTCAGTTTGTTGCATTTACTTTATGACTTCTTTCCCACCATCACCAGCAGGATTTTTTTTACATACTTGACAATCTTTTTGTATTAGTCTCTTTAAGTGGATTAATGGAATCATCAAATGTCTCTATTCAAGCAGTCCATCCATCGCCAATATTTTGCTTTTTGGAGGTATCGAAAGGAGGTGGTGGTTTCAGGAATGCAACAGCATTGTAGACCAGTGTCACTGACACATGTGGTGGATCCCTGTAACTTGGCATGGGCACCTCATCTGTGAGACCTTGTGATGTGTTGGCCCCTGACTTATCATTAATGATAACTAGAAACATTTCTTTCTTCGCAGCCATCGGAAAAATGTCACTCTTCCGAGAGTCGTTCTTGGCTCCTTATTTTCGTAAGACCTGTGAAGTTGTTCCGAGCCCCACTGTGCAACTTTGTGAACAAACTGCTTTGAGTCTAGATGGCTCCCTAAGCACAGCCATGAACACCTCTCCTTAAGCCAACTTCACAGACTGCAGCAGTATGATGACTCTCTTTAGTGTATTCAGTAAGTTATTTCTTTTCTCCTAAATGTCAGTTTGCAATTTCTAACACCTGGTTAATCTCTGCCTTCCAGAGCTTCTTTTCGCAATGTTATTTTGTAAGTTATGATAATCAGCGGCTGTGCTTCGTAAAGCAGGTAGAATCTGCTTTCAGCCTTAACACTTCGTATAATGTACAACTTTATCTTTCGTGGCAGTGCAGCACATTTATGTATGGCTTGACCCGCACGCTCTCGACCATTAACATGTAGCTTCTTTGCACTGTTTCACCTGCTTTGCATTGGCTGGAGTTGCGCTATGACTCAACTTGCATGAAGCGTCGATTCCGTTCTTCGACAGCGAAACATGTGGCACGCTCAAACGTTTACTTCGACCAAAGCAAACTCTTTGGGATCGCATGGCTGTGCTTCTGGTAACTTATCCCCTATCTTGTCTCCATTCCAAGTGTCTTTCCCAGCCTTTGTACCTGCCAACGACTACGCCACACATGGAGCTTAGTGTTACACACCGTTATTTAGCTGCATGTAACTGCGAACTCAACATTATAAAACAAGCTTTCAAGGCATTAAGCTCTGACACCTATTTCACAGCTCCACAAAGTCCGTTAGGAGCCAAAAGAGTTCAGTCATAAAATATTGCAAGACACTACAGCGACACATGTTGCTTGGTGGTGGGAGGCACATCGCAAAGGTTGACTGTTTTAGTTGCTAATTGTAATTTGGTTTTACACTATTACTACTGAGGTGAAACCTTTGTCTAGACTGTTCAAATGTATAAACATGAGAAAATATTAACATCATACTATCAAAAAATGTGTCACATTATGCCACATAATGTGCATAGTCTTGTCTCATAACTAAGAAAACCCTGCCACAAACTGTGGTCCTACCTTGCTGAAATTTCAAGTGTTCCTGATTATATCTCCTTCATTATGGTCTCTAAATTAATCAACTAGGAGGAAGCATGAATCCCAAAATATTCGTCTATACTTGTGCTTATTGTTTTGCTATAAATAAAAGTACAAACGGAAAATAGATGTTCTTATTAAAACAGGGACTTAAGTGTGTTTTCATCTTTTGCATCATGTTCCTAGCATAATAAAAGTAAACCACGTTCGCGTGGTAGGTCTATTTTCAGAACCTAAACAGGAACTGTCCTCGATGTAAATATTTGCCTCAAAGGAATTTTCGGTCAGCAGCTAAACAAAGCATGAAAGAGCAAAGCCAAAGGGGCAGAGCTGTCCTACATGACATGCACTTCAAGCCGCGTTCTCGCCACTGCCTGTGAACTCTTGACGACCCATCAAAGCGGACTTCAAATTTCCGTGGTTCACAGCTTGAGATGCCTTCAGGTAACGAAAAGAAAAACATGATACTCCGCTCAAAGAACATTAGCTCTGTATTGTAAGCGCTGAGCGATGCAGAACAATGTTTCAGGTCCGCAGGCCACATCAGGTGAACACAGTGTGAAAACTTCACAGAGGCCTGATGGGGAGTTTACACCTCAGGCAATGTCGTCATAACACATTTTCGCTAATGCATACTTGCAAACGCCTTAGATTCACTAGTCAATTAGCCATGGCCGCATTTGCTTAGCTCTTAGTGCTGAAATAACGTTTAAAACAGAAAAAAACAAGGACTGCAACATCTAATTACATTCTCAGAAGCCCTTGCTTGAAACGTTTGTCTACTGGATAATCTGTACGTGATTTCTGCTCCACGCAGATTCCACCTCATGCATCTTTCATCCACTGCCCTACACTTCCGATTTCTTTATTCGATGCTTGCAGTTTTTTTTATCCCTATTTCGTTCTTTGTAGCTGTTCTCATGAATTTTTTCTTGTTGTTTCTCCATTTCTGCCTTTCTTACTCTTGCTTTCTATCTTTTACTTGTGGTCTTGTTGTTTTTCATCCCAGGTTCGGCCTTTGTAACAGTTTTCCTGTATTTTTTTTCTTTCTTGTTGTTTCTTCATTTCTTCCTTTTTTGCTCTTGCTTTCTCTCTGACTTTCACTTGTTGTCTGTCCCTTTCTTTGGATAAGTATGATAATGAAAAAACTGTTTCTGGTCAAGGGCGTCAGGGATCTGCCCACTTTACATTTAGGGTAAAAACATTGCAACCATAGTGATGCTAAAATATGTTTTAATACACATTTTAGTTAATTACAACTTGGGGCACTATCTGCGTTGTTGCATGGAACGTTGTGGTGAAAGTAGAACACATGACTGACTCATGAGCTTTCACAGGCAGGTTGCTCCCCCGGGCGAGCCCAAAGACCAAGGGGTATATTCACAAGAAGGTGTGATAACTACCTCAGGACTAGCGTATCGCAACTTTGAACAACACAGCCTATCACGAGAAAATAACGCTGTGTCAATGTTGAATTCACAATGCAGCGGTAGCATGCGATAGACAACAGATAATGCGGCAAATGTCTGTGTGAAAATCAATGCCATGCCGCAAAAACAAGATACGCAACTGCAAAAAACATGCGATGAGGCCAAACACGATACAAAAAGTAGCGAAAGCAACCACAGGTCTGCACATTCCACGGGTCCCATGCGTCTGGCGGGACAATGCACCATCAAAACCACAGAAAGAATACACCAGAAACCATAAAAAGACATAGCAACATGGATGCACCATGACCCAGCACAGAGGCCAACTCAAACCCCACAACCCCCACAGACTACCAGCAAGGAACAACGGGGTCCAGGTAGGCCAAGGAGAAGAAGTGGAGGGGAAGATGGGGTGCAGACCGCTGGAAAAGAAGACCAGCGTCACAGAGGTGACAGAACACTACCAGTAACTGATCCACTAGCAAACCACCTGGATTGCAGTCGGAGTGCCGAGGAGGCCAATCCAGGAGGCCAATAGGCAACAGCATGACATGACTACCTAAACCAGGCAGGAGCAGAAGAACAAAAAACTGGCCTCACTTGGATCAGTTAGGAAAGCCCTCACTCACCACCTAGTGGTGACATGCTTCATCATTGGGCCCCACTAAAGAGGCCGAGTGCATTAGGGGCATTTCACTACATGTAGCGATCGAGACAGTGCACTATCACCTAGACACGTGATCCCCACCCCTTGGGTAATAAAACGTGATCCCCACCCTGTGGGTTCTGAATGTTCTCCTCTGCCACCTCTGCACCACTAGGTTTTATCGACCATCTTCATTCCAGAAGTGCTCAATTTTAACAAAATTATTGAATTCCACCAACTATCACATTTTTGTTCTAACGCCTAACCACTGGTCTAGAGATCTGTGCCATTTACAAACCGCCAGCCTAATAAAGCTAGCGCGTTTTTTAATCCGATGTCCACTATGTGGACTTGTAAACTATCGCTCTAGTCTTTTTTGAGTATTTCGGTACCATGTGATACGTTTCCTAGGCAACGTCAGTCTACTTCATAAACTTTGGTCACGGGGACGGCCGAGTTTTGACGCGGTACCATGTGACCCGACGTCACGATTCAATCCTATCCCCGATTGGCCAATGCTACGAAACTCCGCCTACCAACAACCGCTCCGACCACGGAATCACTTTAAATCAATCTCGCCGGCCCCCGCCCTTGATCGTCGGGGTCCGGTCTGAGGGTTTTGCAGGTATACAGAGGGTGCCTAGCGTCAAGGGCGTAAGTGAAGACTTGAACTCTGATGGATCACATATTGGCTGCACGTCGCTAAGCTAAGTACCATCCTGTCTATTTCCTGACTCGTGTATCCCTGTTTTTTTCGTTTATCAAGGGTGTGCCAATTACGCTACCACCCCCCTCCCCTGACCCATGGTGTACCATGAACACACCATATAAGTGAGACATTTTAATTTTTACTTTATTAGTGACAGGACCACAGCCTACTAGGGCCATTGATCCATAATAGAAACACTAGTTTCTTTTTTAACCCACAACCACAACAATTTTTATCTTCACATGTAGCTCACCACACTTCCCAGCGACTAGTAGTTAGCTACCCAGGGACTGAGGTTGGTGTTAATGATAAGGTTATAGCACCACCATTGTCCACCCACAATGAATGGAGCACCATGGATTTACCTATGTAAATAAGACCTACCACTAATTGTTTGTTTTGTATTATTTGTATGTCTATGTCCCCTTACTCCCATAGGTGCTGAAGCCTCCTAAACCAGGAGTAACTGGGAAGAGAATCCTCTCCCCTTTTTTTGCACTTTCTTTCACCATTTTTCACTCTTCACGACCCTAGGTAAGGGTGGGCCTTAGCGTGCCCATACCGCCAGGGATTAGTACACCTTTTTTAGTCCTGATGAATGCCTGGTAACTTTACACCATTTCAAAGGCAGAAACATGTTGACTGACAAATAACTAACTTTGGAGATAACCACACAATTAATTGTGGACTACTTTCCTACACTTAATTTTAAATGTATGTCCTAATGATCTGATAATAAACAATTTTTGATACACTCAAGACATCTTTTTCAATCCCCTCACTATAAAACATAATTTACTTTCACTGCACGCCCGAACTCACAAAACCTGCTCCGCAGTAATTCTGGCGTCGAAGCACACTAAAGAGGCACTCAGCCTCTTTAGTGGGGCCCAATGATGAAGCATGTCACCACTAGGTGGTAAGTGAGGGCTTTTATAGACTGATCCAAGTGAGGCCAGTTTTTTGTTCTTCTGCTCCTGTTTGTGGTTTCTCAAACACCAGAGAACACTCTTTTGTTGTTTAACTAGACTTAACCGGGGAATATAAAAGTGTTCCATAACTCTCCCTATCTCTCTTTTTGTTGGTATATACCTAAACCAGGCACCAACCCACTGCCAACAGGAAGGCAGCAACGACGACAGGAGGTGGCAGTCCAGCGCCCCCGGAGGAGTTGGACAAAACCCAGGCCACAGTCATCAGTGTGGAGATGGTGCAAGGAGTAGGGAGTACGGACACAGCTCGAGTGGACCTGACACAACATCAACAGGGACTGCCACGAACAGGGCCTGGGTGGACGGGGGTAGATGGGCACAATGGCATACATGCACAATGAGGTGTAACACCCAGGATCATGTCCCAGATCCCCTTGGTACACAGCAACACACACACATAGCACGAACAGCACAGCCACATTAACGACAACGTGGAACAAGGCACATAGCCGACACTGCACAACAGAGGACACAACAGGCTCCGCACATCACAGAACAACGCCCAGGGGCACGCAAATAGCAGTCACACACCCATGTTAGCTGTGTGTACGATGGCCCTGGCCAATGCCCTTCTAAATTGAGTGGGTGACGACAAAGCTACATGTCCAAGCTCAAACCCGCTGCCTGCGACGACATGTCTGCATCCGATGTACACAGCACAATGTAATGTTGTAGGGCCCAGGGCCCTCATGCATAAAACAAGACCACAGGGACACAGGCAGATATCTTGTTGAACTGGCTACGGGCACATGCGCCCGGCCTCTTTATTGGCAGGGACACTTGTACAGTGACGCCTGTGCTGGATGTGTGTGGGGTGAGTGTAAGCCATTCCGCAAGTAATGTCTGGTGCTGGCAACCCCTTGAACATTGGACACCAGTGCAATGGAAACAGAAAACACATGCATCACAGAGTCAATTGCTGAGCAACATGGAGTGTCCTTGAGTTGCAGTGTACTGGGGTTGGGACACTTGAGATGTGTGCGCTCCTGTGAAGAAAAAGTCTCAGATTGTGTCCCTCGATACATTCCTGATGCAGATGCAGTGGGATGTGTTAGAATTGCATCATCTTCCCCATCAACGTCTCCGGGCCATCACACTGTTTGAGGCGACATAGCTGCGGAACCGCTCCTCAGCACAAAACACAATCAGCAACGGACAATGGCCTGCGGTACACTGCCTTACTGGCACCTGGAGTGCTGAGCAGAGTATCAGGCCGATGATGGCATCCGCAACAGGTCTGAGCAACTACGTAAGTCTGTCAAGACCACTGTTTCAACTCTGGCAGATGGTGGTTGGAGGAGGTCCTTGCGGTGGTGGTGTGTGCCCCCTGTGGTGATGCAATGTCCGGGCCAGTCTGAACTCGCTTTGGTGTGTGAGGCCTGGTGGGACCCATTTGGGCCTGGAGGCTGCGTACAGCGCAAAGCCACAGAGAAATGGCGTTGATGACCCCAAGTCCAATGCTTCAGGGGCCATCCAATATCTCAGGAGTAGGGGTCCCTGCCCGGACCAGCACAGAGTTAGTGGTCCTGGATGCACTGCGGCCAGCACAGGCACCCAGCCACAGGACAGTGACTTGCGGTGCAGTCAGATGGGCCATGCGACCTGAGCGGGCCCTCATCAATTTCCGAGGTATATGTTTTGGAGGGTTGCGGGGGACAGTGGAAGGTATCCTCCAGGACATTAAGTGGAAGGTTTGATTTTATCAGGAAGCAGCACATGGAGGAGTGGAATTCTACAGCTGCGTTGTCACCACTAATTCGGTATCAGCTACATGAGGATGAAAACTGCCCCCTAGTCCATATACTCAGACATCAGCCAAGTTCGACCAGAAAGTGTCCATGATTGTCGGTGAACAGACTTAGTGGCCCCGGGCTGAGAGGGGATGCGATGATGCTTGTACACTGATATGAACTCCGCCATTGCAGAATCAAGACTCTGTAACACACTGGCCCACAGTGTAGGCCGGAGACAGCGGTTAGCATTGGCTCACAGCCACGTGTCATTGGCTCGCGATGCACAGGGTTAGTGATACCAGGTCAGTTGTTGGTAGTGTTTGATCACCTCCGTAACGATTATCCTTTTTTTCCACTAAGATGCAACGCGTCATACTCTTACTCCTCTCCTTGCGTACAATGATACTTAATCTGCCTTTGCATAATCGTTGTTCAGTTCCAAATCCGTGACCTCCTTGAGCGCAGCCTAAGCTGAGAGCAGTGTAGGCCGGAAGAAGCCGTCAGCACGGGCCATTCACTGAGTGTCGCCGGTATAGGTTGGCAGCCCCACCGGACTGCGTAGTTCAGGTTCAGTGGCACCACGTGTTCAGTCACCTCCGTGACTGTGACCCAGCTTTTGACCGGACTGCGCTACATCTTCCTCTTACTACTTTCCGTGCGACCACTGGTGTAGACTACGCAATTCATGATTCGCAACTAGGTGCTGGATATGAGACCTACTGGTCCGCAGGGTAGTCCTGGTCCCTCATCCACGTGTGGCCGGCTGGCATTGAACAGGGTTTGTGGCACCACATGTCGCCAGCTGGCGTTGTACAGGGCTTGTGGTAGCATGTGTCCCAAGATGCCCATATGGAACTATGCCTCAATGATCGGGGGGTCCGATGCTGTTGCCGTTGGCCTCGATTTGGAGCTTCTGCTATTCAGGACCCAGGACACAGTTTCCCATCTGGGACCTACGGCGCCACAGAGGACGCTGGTGGAGTATGTAAATGAGGAAGCAGTATTGTAGGCCAGTGTCGGGGGCCAGCGATGGTCTGAGAGGCTGGCAGGGTCGTGGGCATTGGGTTTGGAGCTTACACAGGCATGTGGTGGGCCCTCCTTGATACACGCCAGTGTCGGTAGGTGATCAGTGTGGCCTGGCTGCACAGGGGCAGACCTGACGGGTTTGTGGTCCAGTGGGCTGGGGTACGGCAGGCGCACAGGATCGCAAACAACTCCGCTAACAAGGAAGCGTTGGCCTCATGGCGGGGTGGGAGTCGCCACCCTGGCAGAGACGTTGGCCTTTTTGGAAGAGGACCACGCCCAGGGCTATGTGCTTTTTCTTTTACACCCTTCGCTGGCATAGCGTATGCTGGGCAATCCCACTCTGCCCATGCTTACAGGGGGCTTAACAGGCAACATTTCCACAAGTAACCCCAATGGCTGGGGTGACATGGTTGCGTCCACTGTCCATTGCACTCCATACACCAGAGGTGTTTTTCGCCATGGATATGGGTGTGTTCTGCATACTGCAGTCTTTACAGCACATCGCCGCCACTCTTGGCATTGTGTGGTTTCCCAATCATGGTTCTACTGCAACCTTCACACATGCCTGGGTGCCACCTCTCCCCACATTCGGCTATTGTGTGGCTGAAGTGCCATGCCCTTGGTTGGTCATGTTCACGGCTTGCCCAGGTTACCATTGTAAGCTGTTCCTTCGTGACTGGTGGGTGGGCATTTTGTTGTGCATGTTGGTTGTGATTTTGTGACATGTGCATTGCCAGAGTTGTGGATTGCATGGTTGTGCAGTTGAGGTGAGTGGGGTGTTAATTTGGAACTTGCTAAGGGGCTGTGCATTTCCCTTGGTGCCATCCTGGGGACGCTGGTTGCTGATGGACTGTCGGAGGGTGAAGGGATAATGCACACTGGCTGTGTATTTGGAGGCGACATTGGTGAAGGTCCCACAGTGTTCTGATGTTGCCTGCACGTTGATGTGTGACGTGTGCTTCCTGTTGCAGTGATTGTGTGCTCTGTCACCAGGGGACACAGATGGGACGTGTGTGCAGTGGATTGCCCCCAACACGTGCGTGCATCCGGCTATGGCGTATGGTCCTTGCTTGGTCTCCAGCAGGTCCTGCGCATTGTGGGATGCCAGGGTGATGGTGATGTCCAGGACAGGTGTGGGGGCATTGGATGTGGCTGGCTGTGTGACTCTGCTGACTTTGGCGGTTGTTGGTTGGGGTGTGCCATGAGCCAACAGGTGCAGCACAGCCAGCAGCTTGGTGTGGGGTGGGATGTTGGTTGTCTGCTGTGTTGGTGCAGTTGGCTTGTTAGGCGATGATGGTCAGGATGCGTAGGATGGTTGTCACTTTCAGTCTGTAGTAGACAGTGATTGTCAGATGTTGGGCCGGTGAGGCAGGTGCGTTTCCTTGGGGGCCGCTGTCTTTGTCTGCTCTGCCTCTGTGGTGGTCCGGGGGGTGCCGGGTGGGTGTTGTGGCCCTCTTGGGTGTCGGGCTGCATGATGAGTGGCTCCATGGCATCTGTTGCCCTTCCAATGACACCCTGGGCTGGGCTCCCTTTTGTGGTGCAGGCTACCATCCGACTTTACACCAGGTCAGAGCAGATGTTAATTTCTTGCTGCTAACGCACCTTATTGCATGTTTTGTGTTCCTATCGTAGATCTGGCTGGTCGTTGTGAATGTTGATGTGTCGTGTTTTCAATGGCGTTTTGCACGGGAATGCCTACTCTGCATCTCATTAGTAATAGTTGCAGAGGTCCTCTGTGGCGATTTTTTTTTTGCGGTTGCTATAGCAGATTGTGAATGGGAAGGTACATTTATTACAAATTTGGCTGCGATAAAGTGCCGTTAATTTGGTGATAGCTCCTTGTGAATATGGCCCAAGGTTTGCTCGCTGCTCATTCACGCCAGGCTACTGCTCGCCTGGCTCATGCAGGGAGTGGCTGAAGCTTCGGGAGGACGAATAAGGAAGCCTTGCAGCCATGTATCGTGTGAAAGTGAAAGCACACATGGCGTGCTGAAAATGAAAAAAAGCAGTGTAAAAACATGAGTATATAATAAAACCTAAGGGGGAGGGAGCGGTGGATGCCACTGTAAAGTGGTGCTAGGTATAAAAGTAGCGGCCGCTATTGCTATGCGCTCGCACAGCTTGTCGTGCCTGCTTCTGCAAAACATTAATTATTCAGCTCCTGCCCTTTTGACAAGAAAAGAATAAAAGTTAATAACCCACCTTAAACCATTGGATTAATACAAGAAAAATATGCAACCAAGTATGATACTCAGAAGAAGGCGGGGTAGAAACAAATCAACACCACCCAGGGGAATGCCCAACTCTAAAATTCCCAGAGAATGCCAAATGTAAATATTACGGCCCTTAAAAGACTTATCCAAGTCCAATACTCTCTGTATGAAGCCAGCATAGGCCACATTCACAACCTGTACATTTAATTAGGAACTGGTACACTGCTTTTACATTGCGAAAATATATGAAGACAAAACGGATGTTTGTAGAAATACAGGATTCACTGGTGACGGGATACACTTTTGTCACAACTAATGTATGAGTATGTGGAAATCGATTAAGAATGAGTTGATGTTTAATTCCTGTTCTTATTTTACTCTATATGGAACCACTGTGATGAAATATAATGCTGTGAAAAGAAAAACATAGATATTGCATCGAATAGTATTGTAATGATCTACTGTCTGGTCTTCCTTTGATTTTGAAATAACGCAAAAACAACACCTACATAATTCTATATGTATACACCTGAACACGTGGTCTAACCTTCCGTGATCCACTGGCTCACCCCATATTAGACAACACTGTCCACATATGTTCAATTAACCTATGACCAACTTTTCAGTAAATTAATTAACCCCGATTACTTAAATGTTTATAAGACCACGTTTGAGCGCCAAGATATCAGAAACTTCAAGCACAGCCCTTTCTTCATTTAAGTGGGAGGAGAAGAGATATGCCCTCATCAAACAAACACGTGGCGCTAGAAAAAAAATTCACACCATGGCCAGAGTTTGCCTTAAGGCACTTTTCTACTCGGGAAAAAGGTGTTCTTGAATACAGCAATCTCGGCTTCTGAGCACGGGCGCTAACGATGTATCCCCCCTTTGACCACTGACCCACCCCTTCTTACCTTGAAGATGGCGTACCCTGCTGCCGTTTCGAATAGCACCAACATTGCGGAGACAGTACCGTGGGGATTCCGAGAGAACTGAGGCTTCCATATAACGATCACTGAGCCCTGTGGATGATGTGCGCTTTTGTCTGATGCACAGTTACGACCCACAAGAATCACCGCCCTGCGCACAGCTCTGTAACCCGTAATAGACTCACTACGTCTCCCTCACTCAGCAACCACATGCGCCTCTCTCCAGCTGCATCTACAAAAGGGGTTTTGACTTCTGTATGCAGTTGGAAAGTTTGAACGGTTTCCTCACAGAAAAATATTTGCAAATCCTTAGATCTCATATTTAAATGCAAGACCTATGTCATTGCAAACAAGCGGCCTAGTTCAATAAAGAAAAAGTACACGTACCGTGTAACAACAAAGTAAAAGGAGCCGTAGCCATGGGAGGATAGAAATGACGTCATGGCTGTACTAAGGAAGGACTAACAATCCTATTAAGTAATCACACGCCACCATTTACGAAGGACAAAGATACAAGCCAATGAAAAATATTGGCGGGGCTTCACCTCCAGAGAGCACCTACAGCAGATCACCAGAGAAGCGCCTGCACAGTGGCTCAGCCTCAACCTAAAAATGGGTGGTTGGGGAAAGCTTTGCATGGGTTGAAAGAGGGGTCCCACGGGTGCCCCCACGGACTCCAACCAGATTCCTAAGGGTGAAGGGGAGTCTGCTACAGGCCCCTGCATTCAGATACCAGGAGCTGTTTTGTGACGAGCAAACCAAATTGGAACGGCTGTCCGAATCGGTCATCGTAAATGCTCGTTCAGAAACAGTGTCCATATAGCTGTACAAATCAGCTACGAAGGACCCGGTCTGTCCAAATGCTAGTTGGAACAATTCGGACAGTCAAACGATTTCCTTGCAATGAGTCATCCAGAAAGGTGTCTATTTCGGTCGTAAACATTGGTTCTGAATTAGATTTGCCTAATCCAAATCCCGTACAAGAGCCTTTCTGGACAGCAGCCTAATAGACCCCTTAGTTGGAGCGCGTGTTAATGGTTCCAGAGCTGAGTAGTGTGCTGAAAGACAAGCTGGTGACATGGAACCCAGACATGCCCAGAGTGAATCCGTCATGAGTATAAAAAGTAAGCTAAAGCAAAAGACTGAAGGACACAAAGTGATGTCTACACATAAAAGAAGTTGTGTTTTAGATGTGGATGTTCGTTTCCACACAAATGTAAATATCCGTCAATGGACAGATATGTAAAGGCTGTGGGATAGAGTACCATTTTGTGATGGTTTGTAAAGCAAAGGAAAAAGTAATTCAGCCCCGACGTGAAGACAAAATGGCTGCCAGAACATTCCAGTGGTAACGTTCAACGCACCTCCACAAGGCCAAACTGCAACATCAATTGAGGCAAATCGACCCTGAATGAAGTAAGATCGTCATCTAAATCTTCGTCATTTTGTCTGCCTCAATATCAAATAAAAGTGTTGAAGATGAGTGCGACATGTTGATGTTTACCTCAGAAAAATGTGTGCATGTCAAACTGGCAGCATGTGAGGAAAAATGTCAGTCAAAAAAAAGTCAGCATGCTAAAGCGCCAAAGTCACACAAACATTGTCCGAAAAATACATTGAAAATAAATGATTGCTCGATGTCTTCATCATCAACAGTGGTGAATCGATAAGCATAAGGACTGAAGAGACATACAATTAATTAACTCTTGTCGCAACTTATGCCATTGCAAACTAAGGTTTACACCTGGGCTGATTCGACGGCCATCAATAGTCAAGGTTTATTTGTAGCGACACTGAAACACAAGAAAAAAAGTTGCAAGCACAAGTGCATGTCTGCTCAGTTTCAGTCCTGCGGCTGATATGGGACTGATTTCTGTGAATTACAGCATGAATGCTCACCATGAATTAGTAAGTAAATTTCCTTTGTTGTTTCATGGTTTGGCTCTGAGACATAGGTAATTAGCTTTTTATTTACAAGAAGCTGTTGAAAAGGAACTTGAATTGGGACTTAAGCATGACATTATTGAGAATTCAACTGGTTTGACACCATGGGTTTCTCCCATAGTGGTAGTGCCCTTAAATTTTTGGCACTACCAATTTTTTTTAATTCAAGTGGTCACAAGAATGTGAGAGAAGTTTCAAGAAAATCAAACAAGCCCATGAAACTGCTGCTGAAATGGGCTACTTTATTCCAACGCTTTATATAGAGTTTGTTGTTGACGCTAGCCCCGTCTGGTTAGGCATTATCCTCGTACAACACAGAGGACACTCCCATGCTCAAAGGCATATTGTAGTAAATGATTGAGGCAAGTGCACAGCGTATGATAATGATCGAATTTGGTGATCTTAAAAAAGTTTGGGTGCTCCACAGGTAGCGTCTGATGTCCTGATGCGCTTTAGTTGAGGGAAAAAACGTGTTTCTAATGGGACACTAGAAACATCCCTGTGGGCACACCTTCCACCCCTCAGTATGAAATGAGGGTTCCTGATATCGTTTATCAAGTTTCTTATAACATGTTTCATTCACATGCTGTCAGTTCAATTTTCCATTATTCAGTCTTCTTAAATCAATATCTTTTTTTCATTCATTAGTATTCATTCTATTCAATATACGGCATTATTCTCTCAATCCATCCAATGCATTTCGGGCATTTACACACTGCCCTTCATCAGGGAACAATACTGCAAAAAAATATATAAAACTGTATAAAAAACTAAGTACGATCTCCATTTTCCTATTATTGTGTCATAGTGCTGTGACCTTTTATATTGACACCATAAGTCTGCGTGTTCAATGAAACAAAGAGTGTGTGTCGCGCATTCAGTGCTGATTATGGTGGGGTTTATCGGTCACCTTACATGTCCTTATAGCCCGTGTAAACTTAAAAGTTGGCCATATAGCCGACTCACATGCCGGTTCTGCCGAGTAACGTGTCTCAGTATATTCAAAAGCTACCCAAAAACAAAAAGCAACAACATGTTAAGAGCGAAGCTTTACTATTCCAAACTTTCATTACTATCATTTTAACCACGCTCCGCCAATAATTCATAACCGCAACTGACCTGATGTAAACTCGCTTGTGGCTTCCTCAAGTACACGCCAAGTGTTCAGAAACCATTTCCTACCGCCTATTCTGTTTTAAAATCTGCCATTGCTCATTGGTCCCAGTTCCGATCACGTGGTATAGAGATAAACAACAAACTACATGCTCCGTGCGATTTAACCACCAGCTAACAAACTCGCAAACTCGATTACCACAGAAAAGACTTTATGGTGAAACGAAAGAGTGATAAACCTTATTATGATGTTCCAAAAAATTTAAAATAAATTGAGAATCAAAAATTAAAAACATTGAATATAATGAAAACCGGCCTGGGGATAAGAACCCTACAGTGTTGGAAGTGCTCACTCGGGGTGCCTAAAGAGTTGAGCTATAGTGAATGTGGTGTTTCCGATGTGAAACAAACGTAAACATGAAAATAATACATGTTATAACAGGATTGTACATGTTATACAAAACAAAATTTAAGAACATCACAAGAATCGACTGTTTTGCACCAAGGTTAGATTATAAATTCATAAGTTCATAAGTTCATAACATGTTATAAAAAACTTGATAAACAATATCAGGAACCCTCATTTCATACAGAGGGATGGATGGTGTGCCCATGGGGATGTTTCTAGTGTCCCATTAGAAACACGTTTATTCCCAAAGGCATATTGTGGCATATGCCAGTAGACGTTTGTCCCACACAGAATGTGTTTATTCTTAACCTGAGAAAGAAAGTTTGACAGTGCTATGGGCTTGTGAACATTTCCATATATTCCTGTATGTAAAGTCTTTTATGCTGGTAACTGATCATTAAGCTTTACTGATTATCTTTGGCAGTTCAAAAGCCAAGTTGCCTCCTTGCATTGAATGATGGGCACTATGATTACAAAGTATGATTATACCATTGTTTATCGTCCAAAACACTGCTGACTGCTTTTCCAGAGTGCCTATACTAGGTCAGTATTTACAAAAAGGGGTGGTGAGGGACAGAGTCTCTGAATTAAGCAGAAAGCTCTCACCCAGTCAAAACAGACTGATTTGCATATAGCCAGGTTCTGAGCTGGGATGGGGCAGTGAGATAAATAACGGTGATGGATCAAGCCCTGATCTTTGGACTGGGTAAGAGTAGTCTGTTTAACTCAGACACTCTGTTCATCACCACCCCCTTTTGTAAATCGTTTTTGGCCACTATAGGTGTGGCAGGGTATACTCAGACATGAGTCCCTTTCTCACTGCTCCATCAGGATTCAAGCAAGCCGGGCCGAAGAAGGCTGAAATGCCAGAAACCGGTCCCCGGTAGCTTGTCTCCTTTCTGGTGAAGAATTGGCTTGGTAGTTTAGTCTGCCCTGTTCCCATGATGCACTGGGCTAGGGACAGACTGATTTGCATATAGCCAGGTTCTGAGCTGGGATGGGGCAGTGAGATAAATAACGGTGATGGATCAAGCCCTGATCTTTGGACTGGGTAAGAGTGGTCTGTTTAACTCAGACACTCTGTTCATCACCACCCCCTTTTGTAAATCGTATACTAGGTCAGGGTACTCCATCTAAGATGGCTAATGCCTACATTAATTTAATTATAAAATCAAGTACGTCAGCTGCTCTATCGTTAGCCCAGATCATCACTGCCACGAGCCGTGATAGTGACATGCTGAAGTTGAAAGATATAATCAGTATTGGAACTGACACACCCGATGTCTCACCAGTGTTGTGAAGAGCAAAAGTACAAAAAAGGTAAAGATGAACTGTCTATAACTCAGGTAGGAGTAATACTGTGAGGGTTGAAAATCCTAATTCTGAAGACTTTGATACAAAAAATCATAGAAGTGACTCACAAAGGACGCCATGGTATTGTTGCCACCAAAATAGATCTTGGAGACCGAGTGTGGTTTCCATATTTAGATGAGAGGGTTGAAAAGGAATTCAAGGCTTGTCATAAGCCGCTAGCAATGCAGGTAACAACTGTAGGGCGGTGATTGCTTGTGAGGGGCGATTCCGAGGGACGATGCAGAGGGAAAATTAAATAAATAATTAATTTTCCCTCAACATCATTCCTCGGAATCCCCCCTTACACAGCCCCACCAATATTACCTGCACGGACCGCAGCTGCTTGTCATCCATGCAGCTGCCTTTCTATCAACATTACGCAACATATGTTTACCATGTAAGAACTCCCTAACCATGCATGGGAGAGAATAGCCATCAATTTTGTTGGTCTCCTTGACAACGGACATCATCTGATGGAAATTGTGAATGAGTACTCATATTTTCCATTAAAAGAGGATGTCTCATATCAAACTCATGAGCGAGTCTTCGAGCGACTAGAGGGCATCTTTGCGACATGGGTGTTCCAGCCATTTTGAACTCTGATAATGTCCCACTGTTCAACAATCGAGAATTCAAAGATTTTCTGGAGCATCTGAACATAGAGCATCACAAGAGTACACCTTTCTGGCAACAGTCTAACAGACTAATTGAGCATTTTATGAGTACACTAAAGAAAGCACTACAATGTGCAACTCTTTAAAGGCCCAGTTCAAAAACTTGAATTCCACCCTACGAGCCTATCTTTCAACACCTCACTCAACCACAGGTGAAAGTCCTGCAACTTTGATGTTCGGGAGAGCAATGACAAGCAAGTTACCTCAATGGACCAACAAAAGAGAAGTAAATGAGAACACAACTCATAGGAAAGACTTAGTTAATGAGAAAAGAATGAAAGCCTATACTACCAAGAGTTGACATGCAAGAACATTGAGTTTCAGACAGAAGATCTAGTGATGACCCAACGAATGCGAAGGAGGAAATCTGATACTCCGTATGATGCTGCCCATTTCCATGTTGTGTCCACCAAGGGGCATATGGTGACTGTCCAGGGTCCTGGAAAGTCTCTTACCAGAGACTCTTCTGACTTTCCACATTTGATACATTGTCTTCTGATTAAGTTGGTGAAAGACTAAACCTGAAAATTCAGAGACTGTTTTTACTTCCTCACCATCTTCTAAAATCTCTGACAGTGAAGATGAGAGCTCCAGGCTTCCAATAACCTGATCAGGTCAAATAATTAAAGCACCAAGAAGGGTGATTGAAGGAATATATATATATATATATTACCTACTGGCGGTCGCCAGTAGGTAGTTATAGTTAGGATTTTTTTCAATGTTAAATCTCAAAATTCTATTTGGAATAACTTTGGCGCCGGTTGACGAATCTGACTGAAAATTTCCTCAAAATGGCCTCGCGGCGTTCCGGTCATTCCCTGAAAGTTTGGGGGGGATTCGTCAAGCGGGGGCAGAGATAAAAGGGGGGTCCCAAAACGCATTTTCCCCATGTTAATTTCCATAGGGCGGTCGATTTCACTTTTAGCCCGAACGGCTGAATGGATTTCAACCAAATTTGGCAAAATTGTAGGGACTGGTAGCCCGATGTGCCTTTGCTATGTCTCAAGATATGTTCTCCAGTGGATTTTGAGAAATTTAGGTTAAAAAAAATATATATATCTATAGCAGCGCCCCGGTACGCGCCCTGGGGAGCGCTCCGGGCGCGCCACGCGAGGTGCGCACGGAAAGCTGATTGGCTCTCGGGTGTCTGTAAACATTCGAAACAGTGCGGAGCGGCCGCCATCTTGTGTCTCGGTCAAATCGAGACACAAGAGGTGGCTAAAATAAAGGGGGAAATGACCATAAGGCGTCAGGGATAGACCCCCTTTGACCCCCTAGGTTTGATGTGGGGGCTATAAAAGGGCCCCGCGGGGCATTTAAAATATTTTTTTTTTTTTCGTTTTGCGCGGGGGGAGCGCCCGGTACGCGCACCGGGGAGCGGCCCGGGGAGCATACTATGAGGAAAAAAGAATGACAGAGTTTTTAAAAAATTAAGCCTTTTTTTTAGAAATTGGAGGCTCTAAAAAGAACTTTTTTTTTCTTCTTTTTGTTGTTTTGTATTTTTTTGTGTTTTTTGAACATTTTGTACTTTTTTTGGCTTTTATGAACTATTTTGTATTTTTTTTGTATTTTTTTAGGGGGAGAAACAAAAAAAGGGAATTGAAACTGGCTCAACTGGAGCAAAAAACAAAAAAAACAAAAAATTACTTCTTTTTGGGGCACTTGTGATTATCACCTGCAAGGACGATGAGCTGTACGCTTTTTTCACCATAGGCGATAAGCTTGCCACATGCAGAACAAGTGATTTTAAAATCAGCAAATCTTGGCTGAATACAAGGCATCATCTCTGATGTTTCTGGTCCCGATGAAGTGGGTTCGTTTCTTTGGGAGGTGGTCCTTGAAGACTGGGGGAGGTTACTGGCCAGTTCCCTGAGCTCTGCACGAGAATAGTTGTTAGGGTGCTTTCGGGTCATATGACGAATCATGGTATAGTTACCAAATGAATATTTTTTGTTTGGGTTGCCCCTTGAGAGTTCTTCATTGCAGATTAGGCAAGTTACCTTGGCCGCATTCACTTTTTTCTTGCCCTCTGGGAGTGAAAAAAACTCCCATACAATGTGTGGCTTGGGCTTGTATGGGGTATTTTCTTCAGGCAGCCATCTTCTCCTCCCCTCCTCCTCTTCCTCTTCCTCCTCCTCCTCTTCTTGACCACCAATATAATCTTGAGCTGGTCCTGTTGGTGGTGGTGGTGGTGGTGGTGGGGCAGATGCACCAGCTGCTGCTGCTACTGAAGCCATTATAAAGATGAAAAAGGTACAGAGGTGTACAAACAGGTCTTCCTCAGTCAAAGGACAAAGTCAGAATAAGGAAAAAAGGTGGGGTCTTTCATCATTTGGAAAAAAAAACTGTCCTGAACCAATGAGAAGTGTTATTTTCAGGTCACAAGACCAGGGGCTTCATCATTATGAAACCAAAACTGTTATGAACCAATGAAAAGTGTTATTTTCAGGTCACATGACCCGACGCGCTTACACTACGCGCCCCGGGGTCGCGTAGCGTAAGCGCGTCGGATGTTTACGTTGCGCGATCGTATTTGCTCGAGTACTTCCGGGTGCGCTTACGCCGTGCGTATCACGCGGACGCGGCTACGCGATACGTCACGATCATGTTTTCGTTCGCGATATTGATGCTCACGGGACGCTCTCCGGAGCGCGCTCCGGGGCGCTTTATAGAAGTACGCTTTCCAAGGTGCTCCCCGGGGCGCGCACCGGGAGCGCTCCAAAAACAAAAAAAACAAAAAAAAATGGGATAATTGTAGGGACAGGTAGCCCTATTCTGAAGTGGTTTTTACAAAAATTAACTTTTGAAAAATATGTATTGTGCTACATTGGGCTTTATATATGTTAGAGCCAAAATGTAGCCCAAATGTAGCCCAATGTAGCCCAATGTAGCCCAAAGATGGCCACCAGAGACCAAAAAATACAAATGTAGCCCAAATATCAGCTAGATGTAGCCCAACTGTAGCCCAATGACAGAATGTACCAAAGTGTTCTAAAGAACAACTAGAGTGCTAACAGTCTTATTTATAAAGTGAGACTTATAGTTAGGAATTAGCATTTAAAAAACGTTTGAAATTCACTGAAAAAACCATAGGTTTCACACCAGTTATAGTTAGGAATTAGCATTTAAAAAACCAATGAAATTCACTTAAAAAACCATAGGTTTCACACCAGTTATAGTTAGGAATTAGCATTTAAAAACCCTATTAAATTCACAAAAAAAACCATAGGTTTCACATCAGTTATAGTTAGCTGGAAATTTTACTGACATAAAACCAATGAAATTCCACTTTATAGTTAGTTGGTAACTTGCGCGCCTGCAATGCACTGCTGATGAAGTCACATATTACATCACTCATGACATGGTCAGTGACATCACTAATGACATCACTGATGACACCATCCAGTGAATGTGTGTCTTTATGAAAAATAAATATGTTTTATATATGTATTTGTAAAGGACGATGGAAGAATAAATGGTTAAATAAGTGTGTAAATGGATGTTTTTTTTTAAAAGAATTGATTGGTTAACTGCCTTATTAAGTGTATCTTAGTGAATACATATATTAACGAGTAATTTTTAAATATTTAAATATATGTATCAGTGTTTCACTTTGTGTGTAAGTGGCTGCATGGGTTGGTGACTGACTCACTGTTTGTATGTGTTCTGCAGACAGCATATGTGCAGGACTGTATGGGTGGATGAGTGTGTATATGTGTGTGTTAGTGAGTGAACGCCTGTCTCACTAGTGTCTTTATGAGTAACTACATATGTTTTAATCTTGTATATATGAGCATTGATGTATATAAGTAAGTATATGTTAGAGTGAGAGATTGAAAGAGTTCCTGTTTAAATAAGTATGTGTTTCTATAAGTGATTGTTTAAGAGAGTAAGTATGTGTAAGTTTCCTTAGAAGTAATGTGCTAATGTATGTATAGCTGTATATGCAAATAAATGGATGTTCAATAGTTTATTTGCATGTGTGAGTATGTGTGTGAGTAACCTTTTGATGACTGTCGGTGTGTAACAGGATGTATATGTGTATCACTACATATGATGAGTGAGAATATGTATGAGTGACTATATAGAACTGTTGGTGTATGAGTGGATGTGTATATAGATGGTGGAATTACTGAATTGGTTATTGTAACTGGTATGGGTATCTCCATTTTTTTGAAAATGTTAGTTTCTATTGTTTGAATATGTGTTTCAAGGGTTACATTACACTGAAAGGAGGTCTATCAGTCTGTCACAAGGATGGTGTCATCAGTGATGTCATGAGTGATGTCACTGACCATGTCATGAGTGATGTAATATGTGACGTCATCAGCAGTGCATTGCAGGCGCGCAAGTTATAGTGAGTCCAACTAACTATAACGTGGAATTTCATTGGTTTTGTGTCAGTAAAATTTCCAGCTAACTATAACTGATGTGAAACCTATGGTTTTTTTTGTGAATATATATATATATATATATATACACACACACACACACACATATTTTACATATATACATACACACACAATTTTTTTTATTTAACAGTGGGGCGATGTAGTATCTTGCAGTATCTTATGACTAAACCCTCTTGGCTCCTAATGGAATCTGTAGAGCTGTAACTTAGGTGTCAGAGCTCAATACCACAAAAGCTTGTTTTTGAATGTTCACAGTTACATGCAGCAGAATAAAGCTTGTAATACTAAGTTCTGTGTGTACAATACTCATTGTAGGGTAGTCAGGCTGGGGAAGACGCAACAGTTGCCACATTTTTTTGTAACATTTGATCTATTTTAACTACTAGCAAATTTTTCTGTCAAGTCTCCTAGTGGGCTTTTGAGTCCGCCGCCTTGAAATGTGTATCCGGAGGGCTAATGTGCTCCTTCAGGACTCAATGAGAACATTTTTGGTTGCCTTTTTCCATTTACTAAGTCAATTACGATGGCTGAATGAAATTGTAGGTTTGCTGTGCCATAAGCTTTTAAAAGGTTTAGGGTAATTAAGTATTGGTAATGATCATGTTCGTGTAACAAGCACCAGGATAAAAGGAAGGGTCTACTCACAAAGGTAAATTAACATGTGTAGATGTGTAGATTTACTACAAGTATATTTACTGTTACACTTTTGAGTAAAATCACTACTTTCGGCTATTTAATATTTACGAATGTAAAGTTATCAAAAGTGTAGAATTGCATGTCCCCTACCCATGAAAGAGGAAGTGGTATCAGTAAGAACATCAGAGACAACTTTAAAGTTACTATTATGGGTGGTTTAACACCTGTTTTTAACATTTCACACGGTTGTGGGGGAGAAGTCTCCATGGTATAATAAAGGGAAAAGTTCAAAGACATTTTTAATATTAAATATTTATGTAATTTTACATATTTAGTTTAAACATAGAACAATATAGAAACATTACAGCATTAATAACTTAATTTTAAATAAAGTTGTAGCAATTTTGAATATATAAAATTAAAATTACATTATTTTTCTGAAGGTTAAAATAAAAAACTCCCATCCTAATTAAAAAGTATTACAAGTGATGCATAGAAGTAATCAAAAGTACATTTTAATATGTCTTACTGTTACAAATAATGTCTGCATATCAAAAAGCTAACAAAATATTTTAAAATAAAATAATTGTTTTATTTCTTGACTTTTCTAAAGATAAAATGAAATGCATTTATTATTTGAAAGTTTAAATTATTTAATTAATTTAACATTAGTTAACATTAGTTCCTATGGGGTTCTATACTGCCGTTATGTTCTATAGGAGTTGTTGCAGTACCAGTAGTTGGCCATGTGTGGTGCTGTACCTTCATCCAGATTTGAGTCAGAGTACCTCTATGAATGTTTCGAGTCATTATTGACTGTTGTAACTATAGAAGGGAAGTTTGTGACTAGAATTGGGCTGACTCTTTTGTGGGGGTATCTCCCTCCTTAAACCAAACCCTCTTTAATCCACCCTGACCCTCTCTCATGTAGTCATAAGTGTTCCCTATTTTCTGGATACTCTCCTCTGTTCCACCCACATTTACTTCTAAAAAGTATACTTAAGTGTTCCTGGATCTCAGTAGTAGGGTTTGAGATCTCCGCACAGAAAAAAGAGGCAGGACGAACATCTCCACATATAGATAGTTCTTTAGTAGTATTACTGTAGTAACACTAAGCATAATACAGCATACTGTCTGCGAATAGGCCTCATAATCATTAGGCTAGGAGAAAACATTTCTAGCTCAGAATTGTGTGGCCTTTCCAGAACGTTTTCTTCCCCATGTTCCATTAATGGATTTGAATTGTAATAGGAAAGATGATATAGCAAGTGAATTGATGTATTGGATTGATTTATAAATAGACTGGTCTTCCATAGCGATCAGTCATGCTCCTGGAGGTAACCCATGCTGTGAGCTCTGTGGTTTTAGCCACATCATAAGGGGCCTCTGTTCCTCATTCATTTTCATGCACCATACACTGAATCGGTAACTTGTTATACAACTGTTAGGGTTTTGGGAGACTTCTCAAAACTGATGAATATGAAGGAGTCAAAATTCTTTGGTTATAAATGTTGATTCACAACAATTCGAGGGCTAAAGGGAACAAATATCACAAACCCTGTGACCCCTAATAACACCAAGGGGATGGATGCCAAGAAAGAAAAAACCTACAGAAAGTAATTCTGCCTCTTAAAGGCCTAGTTACTCTGTGTTCTTGCTCCTGCCTGAAAGACACTAGAGATCAGGGGTATGAGAAGAAGGTGCAGGTGTACTAAAGGGCCAACCAGAGGAATTAGCTGCTTCCTGGCTACCCCTAATTGATGTTTTGTGATTTAGGGAATGGTATCTGATATTAGAAACCATAAATATTTTAATTACTTTTTTTCAGGCTTAATTCACATTTACTCCTCAAAAAAGGTCAGAATTTAAGCATGTGTGTTGGAGCCGCCATTCTGCAGGATCACCAGCAAACATTTTACTTTCAGCCCTCCCGTTTTCTGAACCTTTTTTTGTTAGCCACGGGACTATGTGCTTTTTTACCACTGCTAACCATTTTTAACGTGCTTATGAACTCATCTTTAAACCTGGCGAAATAGGCTTACACCCAATTGGAATATTCAATTTACTTGTAAGTCCTTAGTATAGTGGTACTACATGTACAGGGGGCTGTGTAAATTAAAAGCTCTGTAGGTGGAAAACTATATTCGGACAAAAACATTCACAAATATCGTGATACAGGAATATCGTTGACAAGAATATCGATTTTCTAAGGTAAGTAATATTGATGTCAAAAACAACTATGCTATTATTATCATTTACAAAAATATCTATGTTGTTAATATATGTAATAAAAAATAACTACATTAATATCATTACAAAAATGTTGTTAATATTGTCTTTTATTTTATTTTTATGTATTTTAGTATATGCTGTATTTGTATGTGTTATAAATTGTTTGTATAATTATTGTTAAAGTTTTTTGATATAGTTTGCAAATGTATTTATTTTTTCTGTTTAATTTATTTGTTTATTATAATTTGCGTCTTCTCGGGTTGAGGGGCTTGTAGGGGTACAGGGTAGAAAGCACATTCATTATACTTAATTAATTTTTAATAATTAATAATTATTTAATTGTTAATTAATAATGTAAATTGTCTAATTAATTTATTTTTCAAGTTATATTTTAGGTGCAGGTTGTGGGGCTTGTAGGGGTACATGGTGCGAAGAACAATTTATCATAATTGATTAATAATTAATGTTAATTAATAGTAGGTACATAATTGACAATTAATTTTATAAAATGTGTAATCAAGATTTTTTTAAGTTATATTTCAGGTGTGAGTTGTGTTTGTAGGGGTAAAGTGCGGAAAGTTCATCAAATTAATTAATTATTGGTTAATTATTATTAATTGTTACTTGATAATAATGATGTAAATTTTGTAACTATTATCATTTTTAAGGTATATTTTAAGTGTGGGTTGTTGAGTTTTTAGGGGTACAGGGTAGGAAGTTAATTAAAAAATCATTTTTGATAATAAATTAATAAATTGAATATATAAATTGTGAAATTATCATATTTGTTATGTTATAATTTAGGTATGTGTTGCTTAGTTTGTAGAGGTTTAGGGTGGGAAGGTATTTAAGTGATATTAAATGTAAAACTATTTATTAGGTTATCAAAAATTGTGTTATTTATCTAGTAATATATCAATTGTGTTAGGATTTTTAATGTCAATCACATTTTAATTGTTGGCTATTATAATTGTGAGACTATAGTGTGGTATTTTAATGAAGTTAATATTGTTTGTTTAATTAATACAAATTAATAAAACATGTAATAAATATGTAATTTGTTTAATTTTTGTTAAAAGTTAGACATAATTTTGAAATTTGAATATTTATATATATACTAGCAGCCCGTCCAGACGTTGTCCGGGTATGATTTGCTGCCGGCCAGTAGTATATTGTTTTGTAGGATTTCGTTTTGATAGCATTTCTTATCTGTGACAGGCCTGTGAAACTCTCCGATTCACAGTGCACTGCTGATGCACTTAAGAGTGCACGTTCAGTAGTGTGTGAACTCGAGTTGCCCTACTTTATTTTTCCTTGCAATATTATATAGCACAAACTCGACAACATGGCATGAGCACAATTTACATTACAGAAGAACACATTCATTTGTGGTAGGCACGGGGAGACAAAGCGATTTGCCTGGAATCACAGGATGTTGAGCTGATGTCGAGATTCGAACGTAGCTGCCCAGCTCTAAAGTTCGGAATTCTAGAACTTGTGGCGGGAGGTGTGTCTAAAAGCGTATGTCGGTGCTGGCCATCAATGAGAGAGACCTGTGCATTTTTCAAATGGGTGGTGGAAAAATATGAGTATGTTTCCTGGAGATGGGGGCCGCCGTGCCACCAATGTACTTACCGGGGGAGGGTAAATACCCATTATTCCGCAACTTTCTTTCCGCATACCATCACTCCGCATACTTTCATTTTGAAAGTACCATGACTCTGCAATGCCATTATAACGCATGGCATTACATTTTATATGCTTTTACCACGCATACATTTACAACGAAATTCGTTGTAAATGCATGAATGGTAAAAGTATGTTTTTTTAAAATGTTTGGATAAGGTAAGTATGGGTATAGGGGTATATGATTGGGGTACTGAGGTATATGTATTGGGGTGTTTGGGTATTTTAAGGGTTCAGATATAGTTTGGGGTTATGGGGTACCGGGGTAGTTTTAGGGTTTAGGGATAGGTGTGGGTTTTGGGGTACAGGAGTATTTTTAGGGTTCAGGGCTAGGTTTGGGTTTGGGGGTATAGGGGTATTTTTAGGTTTCAGGGGTAGGTTTGGGTTTTGGGGTACAGGGGTATTTGTAGAGTTCAGGGCTAGGTTTGGGTTTTGGGGTACAGGGGTATTTTTAGGGTTCAGGGCTAGGTTTGGGTTTTGAGGTACAGGGGTATTTTAGGGTTCAGGGGTTGGTGTGGGTTTTGGGGCACCGGGTTATTTTTAGGGTTCAGGACTAAGTTTGTGTTTGGGGTACAGGGGTATTTTTAGAGTTCAGGGGTAGGTTTGGGTTTTGGGGTACAGGGGTATTTTAAGGGTTCAGGTCTAGGTTTGGGTTTTGGGGCACAGGGGTAATTAAGGGTTATGGGGTAGGTTTGGGTTTTGGGGTACAGGGGTATTTTAAGGGTTCAGGGGTAGGTTTGGGTTTTGAGGTACAGGGGTATTTATAGGGTTCAGGGCTAGGTTTGGGTTTTGGGGTACAGGGTATATTAGTGTTTTGGGATAGGTTTGGGTTTTGGGGTACAGGGTATATTTATAGGTTTAAGATGGGTTAGTGTTTAAGGGTGTTGGGGTATTTTAAGGAGTAAGGGTGGGTTATGATTATGGGGTGCAGGGGTATTTAAAGGGAGCAGGGTAAGATTAGTTTTTAGGGTGTAAAGGGTAATAAAATAAAAGAATAAATAAAAATAATATAAGTAATGCAATTTAAAAGAATAAATGTTTTAATGAAATAAAATAAATGTACATATATATATATATATATATATATATATATATATATATATATATATATATATATATCTATATATCTATATATATATATATATATATATATATCTATATATATATATTTATATATATATATATATATATATATATATATATATATATATATATATATATATATATATATATATATATATTTATATATATATATATATATATATATATATATATATATTTATATTTATATATATATCTATATATATATATTTATATTTATATATATATCTATATATATATTTATATTTATATATATATATATATATATATATATATATATATATATATATATATATATATATATATATATATATATATATATATATATATATATATATATATATATATATATATATACATATATATAAACAACAAACAGGGTCCTTCCGGGTACCTCCTCCCAATGTCAGGTGGCGTGGCAAATCGGCAAACCCAAAGCCGAGTAAGTTTCAATCTGCTTTTCTTCAATTTTGCAAGTAAGCAAAGCCACACACTCAGATAAATGCAGTCACAAGATATTTATTTCCAGATAACGTTATTTACGAAAAGGAGTACAGCAGTTAAAGTTCCCTGATACAAGATACACGGACTGCACGCAAATTCTGACACCGTGGGAGGCCAGTTTGAATACCGGTCACTACGATATCCTGAGTGGGCGTGCATCGTTTCATCTAATCATCTCAGGTGAGGAGGCAGCGTTTTATCCGAAGGCGGCGTGCAAATGCGAGGGGTACTAAGCGTTTACCCTTTCACCAAAGACTAATTGCGTGCACATAAGCTTTCAAAAATTACACCACTTGGCTGCTTTACCGGACACCATGGCAGCCAGTTTAGAAACGGAGCGGGAAGCGGCAGCAGACGCATTGTTTGCACAAGTGCCACGAGGAGCAGGCAGCAAACAAACACAAGCCAGCGCCGCCACTGCAGGCAATCAAGACGTCAAAAAAATGCTGAACCTGTTGGAAAAAAAGTCTCGTTCTGAGATTACCAAATGGTGGGAGCACAAGTCACTAACAAAATACGAGGAAGCTGGACGAGTCCCGAGAGGGCTGCGCATTATGCTGGCTCCGAGTTTTACGGACCCCAATCCAAACATGTTACGCGAGTGGGGGGAATTGAACTTGGGAGCATCTATGAATTTAATCAAGCTTTTAATCAAATATGCAATTCTGGACCACGCTGTGCTTCTGGATGACATTTTGAAAATAAACACGGACTTGGATGCTTTCACCGATAGTGAAACTTAAGCAGTGATTGCTAAAGGGCGCAAAGACATCAGCGAGCTTCTCAAAAAACATGAAGACAAAATTAAGTTACGCAAAATTAACAAATTTTCTAGAGATCTCAACGACTACGAGACAGGCCAGATATACACGTTTGCATGCAAATATGATCAGGCAAAAAAGCAGCTGCAAATTCAAAAATCGGCACCAAGAACCCAGACACAAGAGGTTCGTTCTGACCCAGCTGTAACATCGGATAACCATGAAACATCAACAACGGAAACCACTTCGCTCGCCAGCACCTCTAGTACATGCGGCTCACTGTCAATCCTACTGGAGGATAATTCGCCACACGCCATCCTCGACCTAGCTGAAGAAATTGATTTTTTGGTCGAGGCTCAACTGCAATCGCTAGGTCCGCGGACACAATCACGCAATGCAGGAAGAGGAAAAACACAAGGCGGAGGGCAAGAAGAAAACGTGCAAAAACCATCGCAGCCGCCAAAAAAGAAGTGGTTCAAAAAGAAAAACAACAAGCAGTGATTGATGCAAGCACTATTATCAACTTATCTGATATGACATTAACTACAGCTGAGCAACAAATTCTTAAGTTGGGTCTCAACTATTGTCCAGAGAGCTCATTTGATTATACCAACACAAGGGCTGATGTCTATTTATATATTCGAAAATTAAAACTTAAGAAATTCTACGCAATAAAATCCAAACCAAACTTGAATACATCTGTTATCACAGGGGTGACCAATGAAGTTGATGTATCCCCATTGGTTCCAGCAAGCAATACCAGAACCCTCATAACGCTTTGCAATTTGAACAGCGGAGCAGCCCCACCAATATCTAATACGGAATTTTCAGAGACGCAGAGTGAGTTGCGAGAGATCGACATTCCACAAAAAGGTGCTGGAGAGAGCCCTTTCAAACCGAAAAGTAAATTTGTCCCCGTCATGCCAAAGGACGCGGTTGACATTTACCACAACTGCATTATTGAAGATTTGAAAAAACTCAACAAACAAATCCATATCAAGAAAGACATGTCCAGTTTCCAAGCTAAACAATATAACAACTTAATGGCCAAATTGTCCAAAAATCAAGAAGTTATCGTGAACTCTTCCGATAAAGGAGGCAACATTGTTTTGTGGCAAAAAGACCAATACATCGCAGAAGCCAAAAGACAATTAGAAAACGCCAACTGCTATGTAAGGAGCAATGGCGTTCAATATAAGCACGCCAAGGATAACATCAAAAAGCAGCTGTTATCTTACAAAAGGAACAATCTAATCACAGCTACTGAATGTGCTTTTCTATTGGTGGAACATCCGGTCATGCCACATATGTATCTAATCCCTAAGGTACACAAAATGCAAGATCCAACACCGGGGAGACCCATTATCTCGGCGATCAGAAGTATGGGTGAGAACATTTCACGCTATATTGACTTTTATTTACAGGAACATGTCCAATCACTGCCTAGTTATATCAAAGATACAGGGGACTTTTTGTCCAAGTTAGAATCAATACAATGGCAAGAGAACTGGTGCATCATCACTCTGGACATTGAGTCTTTATATACCTGTATCGAACACACACAAGGCATTAAAGGGATTAAGCATTTTTTGGGACGTAAATCCTGTATGTATTATAGCCACAACAAAATGTTATGCAATTTGGTTCAATGGTGCCTCGATAACAATTATTTTCTATTTGGAAAGGACATTTGGAGACAAATACGCGGTGTGGCCACAGGATCCTGCTTCTCCCCCAGCTACGCGTGCTTGCACGTGGGGCTGTGGGAGGAGCGGGAGATAATTGGTATTCCAGGTTTTGAACGCATCAAGCACTGGATGCGTTTTATTGATGATGTTTTTTGCATATGGGAGGGTGATGTGAAAAGTGCTCAGATATTTGTTAACGCACTTAACACCAATCATTTCAATCTATTTTTTACATCTAATATCAGTACCACAACTGCTGAATTTCTTGATGTTTGTATTAACATCAATGGTACTGTGATTGGCACTTCCCTATACAGGAAACCCACTGCTGGCAACAGTATATTACATGCCAGCAGCGGTCACCCAAAGCATGTCATCATGAGTATTCCTCTTGGTGAATTGTTGCGCTTAAAAAGAATTTGCAACACACAAGAGAAGTTTGAGGAAGGTGCTGCTGCAATGTTAGCTAGACTTCAGGCAAGAGGATACAGCAAAGGTTGTTTAACACATGCATTACAAAAGAGTCGAGAAAGATCAAGAGTCTCTTTGCTGACACCCAAACTCCCTGAGAATGAGACCAATGCTGACACAAACAGGTTAATAACTACATACAGCAGACAACACCGCAAAATCAAATCCATAATGACTAAACACTGGCCAGTCTTAAAAACTGATGGTGTTCTACGCGACATGACTCCAGATAGACCTGTGATTACATTCAGACGTGCATTCAGTATGCACAGTAAGTTGGTTAAATCCAGCCCTGAATTACCTGCAGTCAACCAATGGTTGGGAGGTAAAGGCTTCCATAAATGTTCCTCATGCCGAGCATGTAAATTCGGGCAGAACATCACCCATTACCGCACTCCGTTCTCTGATATTGAAGTCCCAATCCATGGCAATTACAACTGCCGAACGGAGTTTGCAGTTTACGTCTTAACATGCACCTGCGGTCTGCGCTATGTGGGCAGTACCGGTGCCCAGGTGCATGTTAGACTACTGCAGCACCTTCGTGCTATTGTCAATCACGATAGTGCTTACCCAGTGGCGCGCCACTTCAACAGCAGACACAACAGGGATCTGTCGTGCCTATCATATTATGTCATCGATGCTGTTGCTCCACTCAGACATGGTGACGATCGCGACAAACTATTACGCCGATTGGAAACGCGGTATATCATCAGGCTCGACAGCAAACAGCCGAATGGGTTAAATGTGACAAAGGACATGCACAACTTTTTGTAGGAACAGTGATCAAACACACACATTCTGTATCCAACAAGTGCACTATATTTTGAAGGTTTAGCTGTTACCCCACCACAGCGAAGAATGTCTAACCACACATGTCTCAAATTGTATATAATTCATAACAATGCACCTTTTTTAGGTGATCTACAGTCCGATTTTTGTTTCTGAACTGGCTGGTCAGGGCTCTGAGCAGGGCAGTCTTTTAAAATCATTGGTTCAAAATTTCTTTAGGTGGTTCAGTTGCACTGTGAATATATTTGAGCACTTACATTTATGTTTTGCACATATAAAAACAACCTTTTTGTAAATAGTCCTTAATATTTATGCAATATAAAGTTTACAATGTATAAATTTTAAATACGTATATAGGACTGTAGCTCAATCTCATGGTCTTACACTTAGGTGCTTTCTAATGAGATATTTTCCTTTTTTCACAAAGTTTTGCCAAGCTCTGTATCAATTTATTAACGGTACTGTGATTAATTTCAACACTAAAACCTATTTATAATGCTTTATCGAAATAATTTCTGAATGTTCTAGTCTGGATTGTAAATTGATTGAGAATTGAACAATGCATTGATGCATATCACTTCAACAATTTTACTAGTAACATTCCATCCAATGCATTCATGCAGTTAAGATATGTCAAGGATTCACGTATTTGCACAACAGTATATACAAATTTTCAATCATTATGATGAAGTCCACATCATGCATTATTTTACGAAACATGGTTGTAATGTTTGTTTATCGCCAACATACATCACATTGTATTTAATACGTACAGTGGCTTTAAATTGTTTAAATCAGGCTGGAGGCTGAACGATGTGTTGCACGTGTGGTAGGTGTGACCTATAGGAGGGGTCAGAACTGCATACATAAAAGAATTCCCCCAACAAGAATGTGGTGTGTGAACAAGAGTACGCCAGTACTCGAAACGTTGCATTTTTGAAAGGCATTGAATAAAACAACTTGCCCGGATAACGTGGGGTCTGCCTCATCTTTCGCCGCTCATGTGTGGAGGTTTGAAGATTACGTATATATATATATATATATATATATATATATATATATATACACACATATATACAAACATATATTTGATGTTTTAATAATGTACTTTTACAATGTGTATGACTTTACCACACATGCATTTGCGTTATAATTATGTCTTTGCGCAGTAATAGTCCCGTGTTCTAAAAATTGCGGAGTGATGGTATGCGGGATGTTGGTTTGCGGAATATCATCACATATTCCCGGGGGAGGCGGGCCTTGTGTCCGGATGTGCGTGGCGCGAGCCCTGTGCGCAACAGAGGTGGAAAATCTCTAGTGTGCGCTTCAGGCGTCACCGGAAGTTTAGGCGAGATTACATTTCCTGCACAATGGCCCCTGTTTGCGCTCCTTCTGGCTCTTGGGAATAGCTTCATGCCTGACCTCCACACAGTAAAGCAGGTGCACGTCATTGGGAGCGCGGGGCAAGCACACCCGGAGATGGAATGTACAGAACCTAGGAAGAAAAAACAATAAAATATTGAGCACAACGCTCATTTTTTTCCCGTAATCCCGCGCCCCGCACATGCCCACGCCCCCAGCACATGCCCACAGCACACGATATGAGACATGGCATGAAGGGTGGAACATACCACACGCCCCCAGTGTTTGTAACGCCCCCAGCACACTCCCACAGCACAACGCAGACACGCCCACAAGGGGCTACTTTGCTGGAACGGTTCTTTTACCTTTTAAATGTAATATGGTGGGCGTCTGCATAGCCTTTGTCTTTCTACTGAAACTGCCCTTTCCAACGCTGTATTGGGTGTTGTGATTGGTGCTGTGGTTCCTGAGATTACCCGACTCAAAGGTTTGGGCTCTCTCTTTATTATATTAGAATAGATTTTTAATAATGTTAAAATATGTTATTTGATTGAAGAGAACTACTCTCTCTTGACTTTTGCACAGACTGGTGTGGGAATAGTAAATGTTACCCCTCGACAGTCCAAGGCTTTCCCTACTGTTGCACAGACTGCAGTGGGAATAGTAAATTGTACTCCTCCTGAGCCCAACGTTTTCCCTACTGTTGCACAGACTGGAGTGGGAAGAGTAAAGTTTACCCCTCCTGAGTCCAATGCTTTCCCTACTTTTGCACTGACCGTAGTGGGAATACTACATTTCACCCCTACTGAGTCCAATGCTTTCCTTACAGTTTCACCCACTGGGGTTGGGAATAGTACATTTAATGCCTTCCGAGTTTAACGCTTTCCCTATTGTTTCACAGACTGGGGTGGGAATAGTAAATGTAACCTCTTCTGAGTCCATCTTTTTCCCTACTATTGCACCAAGTGGAGTGTGAGTAGCATAGTTTACCCCTCCTGAGTCCAATGATTTCTCTACTATTTAACCCACTGCAGTGGGAATATTAAATGTTACCCTTCCTAAATTCAACGCTTTTGCTAATGTTGCACATATTGTAGTAAAAATAGTAAATGTTGCCCCTCTTGAATGCAATGCTGTCCCTACTGTTGCACAGACTGAAGTGGGGATAGTAAATTTGACCTCTCCTGGGTCCAACGCTTTCCCTATTGTTGCACAGTCTGGAGTGGTAATAGTAAATGTTACCCCTCCTGAGTCCAACGCATTACCTACTGTTGCACAGACTGGAGTGGGAATAGGAAATGTTACCCCTCCTGAGTCCAATGGTTTCCCTACTGTTGCAAAGACTGAATAGTAAGTTTAACCCCTTCTGAGTCCAAAGCTTTCTCTACAATTGCACAGCCTGGAGTGGGAATAGTAGATTTTACCCCACCTAAGTTAAACGGTTTTGCCTGTATGTGATGTCTTATTTATGCTTTTGAATATTACTTACAGCCCTGATGAAGTTCAAAACCTGTTTGAACGAAACTCATTGGCTGGATGTTCTTTTGTATGATAAAATGTTTTAATGGATCCGGATTAAAGAAAGAGTAAACATACTTTGAAACACATACGAGATCTCTGTGGACAACAGTATTTCAGGGTGCACTAGTCCATTCATTATTTGATTCAATTTCTGCTTGGCTGTGGTACCAAATGACGGCGGGTACCCAAAAGGAAGTGCACAAGCCATCATTTATTGGAACTTTGAGTGAGATGCAGTCACTTTAGTCCGCCGTTGGTGTTTTTTGGATATTTTGTTATATTGTTTACTTTTTATGTATAATTGAAATGGAAATATTGTAACTTTTTTAGCAATGTATTTGTTGTACTTTTTAATTTTTTTATGTGTATGTAAATACACATACATATATCCACAAAATTCACCTTTTTTCATGCTGGGTAAAATGTGGGCACTTGCCCATCATTCATAGGACCCGTACCCTCCAGATATGCCCCCGCCGCCCAACTACCCTAGACATGCAAGATGCCCACATTTGAAATCACCAGAGATTCAGGTGGGGTTTAAAAAGGCCATGTTTATTCTCCACATTGTATAAACATGACAAGCAATAACATGCATATCTAAAATCACAAGTTATAACATAACTACATTTTTGAGCATATCAGCTCTATCACCTTCCCAACCCTAAGGGAGGAACACCATCTGGTTCGCATCTCGCAACTGGGTATCCTACGCCAAATGCCGTGCACCTGCCCCTTAGAGTGGTGGGTCCCGCCCTTCTATCCTTGTCCGCCATTACCGGGGCCCACCTCTCGACCACCAGGCTGCCCGGGGTCGCCTGGGAGGCTCGAAATCTGTCGCCCTAGCCTCCCCAGCCGGTGGTCACTTCCTTCCAGTGGAGAGCTTGCCATATCCCCCCTCAGAGCTGGCCTATGGAGCCCGGCAAGCGGGCTCCCATCCATCTTGTTTAGCCACTATTTACTGATCGCAGGTCTCTTCTCCGCAGAACGCCCCTCAAACCATTAATCTAAGGGACGGGTGGGTGGGAGTTTGGGAAAGCCGGCCCGGTCACGAAAATGGCTAGGTGCCGGCGTGAGCAGTCAGGTATCCAGGAGTGATAGCGGGAACAGAGACCCCAGTCACAGGGAGTTGACCCTAAATAGGCCCAGAGTCTCCACCCCCTGACCCCCGGGTCACGCGATATCGCCGGGCCGGAAATGGGTGGGCCGGACGCCGATTGGGCCATCCGCCCGACCAACCACCAGAGACCAGGAGCGGGCGGGGTCCGGAGAGGCCGGGTCCTAAGTGCGCGCGTCGTGATTCTCCGCACTTGTCATAGGACCCGTACCCTCCAGATATGCCCCCGCCGCCCAACTACCCTAGACATGCAAGATCCCCACATTTGAAATCACCAGAGATTCAGGTGGGGTTTAAAAAGGCCATGTTTATTCACCACATTGTATAAACATGACAAGCAATAACATGCATATCTAAAATCACAAGTTATAACATAACTACATTTTTGAGCATATCAGCTCCATCACCTTCCCAACCCTAAGGGAGGAACACCATCTGGTTCGCATCTCGCAACTGGTATCCTACGCCAAGTGCTGTGCACCTGCCCCTTAGAGTGGTGGGTCCCGCCCTTCTATCCTTGTCCGCCATTACCGGGGCCCACCTCTCGACCACCAGGCTGCCCGGGGTCGCCCGGGAGGCTCAAAATCTGTCGACCTAGCCTCCCCAGCCGGTGGTCACTTCCTCCCAGTGGAGAGCTTGCCATATCCCCCCTCAGAGCTGGCCTATGGAGCCCAGCAAGCGGGCTTCCATCCATCTTGTTTAACCACTATTTACTGATCGCAGGTCTCTTCTCCGCCACAAGGGGGCAAAGGCCCACAGGTCTGCCACCCTCCCCACCTGCGTTCAGAATAAATGACCAAAGTTCTCGGATAAAGGTATCAGTTCCATAGTCCGACAAATGCACCCCATCCTGGTGGTACATTGCTTCTCCGGAAATTATCCGGTGCTGGAGGTAGCGCAAGCGGCCCTTCACTGAGCACAACCTTGCTAGTTCGCCATTCAATCGTCTCACCGAGACGTTCAAAGATCTAGGACGCACTCCTGGGCCCCATGCCCTGCGAGATATCATGCCAGACCAGACTATTTTTGTCGATGGGAACTCATGCCCCAGCCAGGCAAACTCTGCTAGACAGCCAAGCGCCCTCTATCGACCATGTCGTTGCCACCCAAATGTAGGATAATCCAATCCGGCGATTTTTGCTCTCTTGCCCTGAGATCCTTGACGATCCGCCTCAAGTGTCGGATACGCATCCCTCCAACGCCGTGCCATAAGAATTCGGTCTCGCCCAATGTGGCCGGTTTCACCACCTCTCTTCGCTGCAAGCGCACCGCCGCGCGACGCACGAAAGAGAGCCCGAGTATCCATACCACAGACGCACCCATACTAATCAGAAAGGAGAGAGATGAAGCCGTTAGACACCGCACACACATGTTTTTACAACAATTCAGGCCTCACATATCGTTTATAGCAGTCAGAGGTCCAGCGACCTACACCTTTCACCACGTTGGGGGCGAGACCGGCCCCAGCCACCAAAGTTGCGGCGCCAATCCTAAAGGAATGAGAAGAATAGCCCACTGCTCCCAGACCCAGATTCCCCAAGGCCAACCCAAATACTGCCTTAAATTGATATTGAGACAGGCAATCCCCGTTTTCGTGGACGAAGAGAGCCGACCCCCCCTAGCTGGGCGTCGGGCCAAGTACGCCTGCATGCGGGATACGGGGCAAGCTGCTATCCCTGGGGCAGGCAGCAAACGGATGGTGACCCCTCTTCCTGTTTGGTCTGTCCTGGAACGTCGCAACCGCAGTACTAGGCCCCCCGAGGAAAGGGAGATATCCCTGAACTGCAACCCTCCCCGATGGTCTACTTTGGAGGCCCCAACTATCTCACCCAGGCGAAAGGCCCCGTAAAAGGCCAGGCAGAATGCCGCCCCCAGCATGATTCCCTTGAACGGTGACTGGCAAATCACAGGCAGTACCCCCAAAATATCGATCAAGGTCGGGAGATCCAGAGGCCTACGACAGTCCCGCCGTGGCCCGTCCAATCGGGCCCAACCCGCTAAGGCCTTCCTGATCAAGAATGAAGCCCCAGGGTCCCGCTCCCCCGCCAGTTTAGCGAAGAAGCTGATCGCTGCCAAGGAGGCCCTAGCATAGGACACTGATTTGCCCTGATCCCGCAGAACCTGTAAGAAGGCATACATTGTGTCAGTTGAGAAGATCCTAGCCTCTCCGGCTTGTTCCACAAATGATCTGTAAACATTAAACTGTGACTGATAGGCACGTTTGGTGCGGTCACACAGAGCGGCACCTACCAGCCCCGCTAAAGCGGGGCTCCAATTTTCCACAGTGACGTAGGGAACGTCGTCATGAGCTCTTCCGCCAGCGGGTGGAACCTCCAGAAGTCCTGCAACTTGGAACGAGACAAAGCGTCAGCAGCATGGTTATCAACACTAGGTATATGCGCAGCTTTAAAGGTCAAATTCAATTTCAAGCATGCCAACACCAACAATTTCAGCAAACTCAGCACATGTGGGCAAGTCGCTCCTTGCCGATTGATAACCTGAACCACTGCCATGTTATCCGACCAAAAGGTCACGACCCTATCCCTGAAGCGTTCCGCCCAAACCGTAACTGCCACCCAGATGGGGAAAAGTTCTAAAAAAGGCCAAATTCTTAGTCAAACCTGCTAAATGCCACTCCGCTGGCCAAACCGCCCCACACCAGGCTTGCCCAAGATTGCCCCAAAACCAACACTTCCAGCTGAATCGGTGTATAATCCTAGCTCCACACTGGACACCGGAGGCGCGGGCCATACCACCCGCCGGTTGAAATCTGCCAGGAAGTCTCACCACACCTTGAGGTCCTCCTTAACCCCTGCTTTTAACCTCACCCGGTGATGCTTCTGGGTAAGACCCACCATCGCTCTGGCTATAGACCTCGAGAAAAGGCGTCCCATGGGAATGATACGCGAAGCAAAGTTTAGCTGACCCACTAGCACTTGTAACTGGTGCAACGTCACCTTTGGACACGCCAAGGCAACCTCAATGGCTAGGGAAAAAGCCTTTACCTTATCCATTGGCAATCTACACTCCCCCGCTACTGTGTCAATTTCGATGCACAGGAAGGACAAGCACGTGTCGGGGCCGACTGTCTTGCTCGGTGCCGGCGGCACCCCAAATTCCTTTAGCATAGCCACCAGCTGACTTAAGGCCAACGCGCAGGCCTCCAACGATGCGGGCCCCATCATCATGAAATCACCTAAGTAATGCACCACATCTGTACATCCTGACTTTTGCGAAAACACCCATTGCAGCAAGCAGCTAAAGGTCTCAAAATACTTGCAGGAGACCGCACAACCCATAGGCATACATCTGTCGTAATAAAATTGCTGTTGGACCTGAAAGCCTAATAAATGGTAATCCTCAGGGTGTACCGGTAACAAGCGGAATGCTGACTCAATGTCAGTTTTCGCTAACAACGCCCCACGGCCTAGCTCCCTCACTTTCTGAACCGCGGCATCAAAGGACGAGTACGTCACTGAGCACACTGCCGGATCGATGGCATCATTTACAGATGTACCCTTCGGTGCAGATAAGTTATGGATCATTCTGAATTGTCCCGGCTCCTTCTTGGGCACTACTCCCAGAGGGGAGCACACATATTTCTCCCAGGCAGGAGCCGGGAATGGGCCTGCTACTCGGCCTAAGGCCCGCTCTTTTTCAACTTTTGTGGCCACTACAGAGGGATGAGTTCTTGCTGAAATTTGGTTCCTACACTGAGTAATAGGGGGGACATGCGATGCTGGGATACGAAAACCACTGGAAAAACCCTCGAACAACATCCTCGCAGCTGCCCTGTCTGGATACCTGTCCAACCAAAAGATCAGCTTCTCAATATCAACGGGAGTAGGCAATTTAGACTTGGGGAGGCTTGATATCCTTAGAGGCATTCCCCCCCCCCGGTCTCTAGATTTCTTGTTGCACTTTGGTTCAGGATGACCCGTCCCGACCACAGTAGGCTCATGCGTGCTTAAACTTGCACTGCCCGGGGGGCCATGTGCACCCTTTACCATTGAATGCCCAGCATGTACCTTTCTTCTCGCCCGGCTCTCCCTGAGAAGCCCGAAAGGGCTGCCTAGCCGGGTGCTCCCTAGAGCTCACGCTCTCTAACCAAGCATTGACTTCAACCTGGGCCCAACAAATGGAGGGGTTTTCCTCCTTCGCCCAGCAAAACTCCCTATCATATGTCAACCAGGCTGAACCACCATGCGTGGAGTGAGCCTTCACGATCTTATTGGTATAAAACACCAGCGGAATCGCCAACTCTGGCCTTCTTTCCAACAACACTGTCATATAAACATGAAAGCCGCACAACCAATTGGTAATCGTTTCCTCAATCCTAGGTCTCCGATCTCGGAAGGAGTGCTCTTTCCCCTCCCTGTCTTTGTAATCTTCCTCTCTTCTCTTTGGCCTGATAAGGGAGAATGTGTCTACGTAGGCACCCTTCCAAATCTTCTCTCGCATTTCCCCGCTTACATGCGTAGCTAGCATCCCTGACTGGGACAATACGTTCCCCTGACTAACCCCCATTTCGCTGCCCCTTGCTGTAGCGTCACCAGGCTTACCTCCTGTAGGTGTTACGGCTATCGCTGTCACGAGGGGATGGGCTCCAATCGCTACACTATGCAACGCCTTGCGCGACTCGACTACGAGGGCCAACTACCTTTGAATGTCCTGCAACGTGCCCTGTTCTGTGGCCGGGGGGGCCCCCACGGTGCGGCCGCTCCCGCGCTCAAACTCTCCATTACTTTCTCCGGAGCTGATAGTTGGCCCACTAATGTGGAGACCGACGCAAGCAAGCTATCTAACGGATCGCCCACGGCTGCCACTGCGGCCACCGGCTGCGGTGGGAGTGGGGGCGGGGGGAACCGTAACTACTGGTCCTGGGCCTCCCGGGGCCAACGCTTTCAGCGCCTCCCTAATCTCGGACAATACTGAACCCACTGTGTCTACTGGCGCGGCTTCATTCGGGATGGGGACGGAAGGGTACACCTGCTCTGCATCTAACGGAGGCGTGGGGACGGGACCTACTGATCCCTCGTCCTCTTTCCCCCTGACAGGGCTAGGCCTACCCTTCCCCTGCCTGGCTCCCCCTTTCTTTTTAGGCTGCGCCTTAGGTTTCTTCTTTAATGGAGGATCAGCGACCTTAGGTGTTACCCCCCTGCGCAGCCGCTCTACGACCTCGGGCTGTTCCCCCTGAGAAGAATCGCTCTCCTCCCCGCTTTCGGGAGCCTCCTAGCAGTAATTTCATAATCTGTGCCAATTCCGGCTCAGAATCTTTCCGCTTTTGTCCTCCCTTTTTGGGCGCCATGCTAACTATCTTGCGTTTCGCGCTAACTTGCTATAACCCTAAAGCGCGCGTTCCCTGCTCCCGCACTCCTAAGCACCGTTCGCGCCACCCGGAAGGAATCCGTATCCCGAGGAACCACGCACACAGCCGTAAGCCCCGTTAGGCAGCGACACTCCTATCCCCTCCCAGCACCCACCGTGACTCACGGCTGCCCACGAGGCCCCTGGAGCACTCGACCCCTTACCTGGCTACACGGACGATGCTCGAGCCTTCTGCTTCTCTAGTTTGGGAAAGCCGGCCCGGTCACGAAAATGGCTAGGTGCCGGCGTGAGCAGTCAGGTATCCAGGAGTGATAGCGGGAACAGAGACCCCAGTCACAGGGAGTTGACCCTAAATAGGCCCAGAGTCTCCATTCCCTGACCCCCGGGTCACGCGATATTGCCAGGCCGGAAATGGGTGAGCCGGACGCTGATTGGGCCGTCCGCCCGACCAACCACCAGAGACCAGAAGCGGGCGGGGTCCCGAGAGGCCGGGTCCTAAGTGCGCGCATCATGATTCTCCGCGCTTGTCATAGTACAGGTATTACACCCACACATTTGCTTTTACATTTTACCTTTGGGCCCAAGTACGAGTTACTTACAGTTACCTTCGGTTGTTCTGTTACTGGTATGGCATATCATTAGGGCACTGGCATGATACTGTATCAGATTGGGAGGAGAGGGTTATGGTTTTCACTTTCTTCACGTACACGTATCGAATACCAGTTATGAACCTGTACACACTACAGTCGATGTTCATCCCATCCAGGCACATGCCTGTGACATTTACTAACCCAACATAGAGGGGAGTTGCACATGATCACGAGTGCAGCCATTGATGTTACTCACAGCACTCAGGATACTTCTCAGGAGACCCTATACCTCTGTACATTACACAGACTTTTATTTGCAGGACATTATCTGACAGGAGAGAACACTGGTTCTTTACACACCTCCTGTGATCCGTTCATTCTATACTTGTTGATTCCAAGATGGCCGTCATACAAACTTGACAGTTCCACTGCCTTGGAGGGACTGTATATTGTGTTATTTGTTGTTTACCTACCATTCTTATTGAGGATGCATTGAGATTCAATATGATATCCATTGTGACTTATACATTGACAAATCTTGTTTCAATTTATATTATTCATTAGGGTCACAAGCATTGACGCTATGATTTATGAGAAATGCATATTCTTTAGACTTGTTAAGATGGCTGCCATTTATGTTTCAATTTTCTAGTGGCTGTGTGTCCTTGGTATTCGTATATAGACTCTGTATGTGCTAAGCTTCTTACGTGTGAGCAAGGCTGTTTACAGTCAAAACGCGATACGGAGAAGTGAAATAAATATTCCTGAAACTTACGAACAAGTCGCGCCTTATAAAATCACCACACACTACTCTTCCACTCTTGCAATCACCTTAAGACAACCCATGCACTCATTCAATCGTTCAGACATTACCCGTAAACTAATGCAATCAGTCAAGAATTGCTCATGTACTCTTCCAATCTTCTATACATTACCTTGATACACATGCAATCACTGAGACATTAACCAAGCAGTTACAAAATTACCCAAGTACTACCCATGCACTCCTCAATCAGGCACTACTCATCCACTCATGCAATAACTCAGGCAGTACTCATCCACTGCTCCAATCAACCAGGCACTACCCATGTATTCTTCTAATCACCCAGACACTACTCATTCACTCCTTCAATTAACCAGCCAGTAGACATGCTCTCCTCCAATCACCCCGGCACTAGTCATGCACCTATGCAATCACCCAGGCATTACTGATGCACTCATGCAATAACTCAGGCACTACCCATGCACTCATGTAAACATCCAGGTATTACCCATAAACTCATGCAATCACCCAGGCATTACCCATGCACTTACAAAAACACCCACGCATTACAAAAGCACTCTACCAATCATCTAGGCACTATTCATGCACTGATGTAATATCTCAGGGACTACCCATACAGTGCTCTATTCACCTGTGCAATACCAATGCACTCCTCCGCTCACCCAGCTACTAGCCATACAGTTATCCAAACACTCCACCAATACTGAAGCACTTATAAAATCACCATTCACTACCCTTGCACTCTTACAATCATCCAGGCGCTACCCATCCATGCATGCAATCATCCAGGCTTTACTCATAAACTAATACAATCAATCAAGCATTACCCATGCAGTCTTCCAATCACACATACATTACCTCTGCACTCATGCAATCACCCTAGCAGTAACTAAGCATTTTCAAAATCACCAAGGCACTACCCATGTACTCTTCCGATCATCCAGGCAGTACTCATCGACTCATGGAATAACCCATGCACTATCCATTCACTGCTCCAATCACGCATGTACTAGCCATGCACTCCTGCAATCACTCAGTCACTTGCATGCACTTAAAAGTTCACCATGCACTATGCTTGTACTCCTCCAATCATCCAGGCACTGCCCATGCACTCGTGCAATCACCCAGGCACTACTCATGCACTTCTCCAATCACTCAGGCAGTACCCATGTGCTCATGTAATGTCCCAGGCATTACCCATGCATTCCTCCAATCACCAGGCAGTACCCATGCACTCAGGCAAACATTCTGCCAATAGCCAACACTGAAAAAATCACCACAGACTACATTTGTACTCATGCAATCACCCAGGCACTCCGCATGCAGTTATAAAATTACCCAGGCATTGCCCATGCACTCACGCAATCACTAAGGCACTACCCATGCACTCATGCAATGAACCAGGCTTACCTAAGGCACTACCCATGTATTCTTCTAATCACCCAGACACTACTCATTCACTCCTTCAATTAACCAGCCAGTAGACATGCTCTCCTCCAATCACCCCGGCACTAGTCATGCACCTATGCAATCACCCAGGCATTACTGATGCACTCATGCAATAACTCAGGCACTACCCATGCACTCATGTAAACATCCAGGTATTACCCATAAACTCATGCAATCACCCAGGCATTACCCATGCACTTACAAAAACACCCACACATTACAAAAGCACTCTACCAATCATCTAGGCACTATTCATGCACTGATGTAATATCTCAGGGACTACCCATACAGTGCTCTATTCACCTGTGCAATACCAATGCACTCCTCCGCTCACCCAGCTACTAGCCATACAGTTATCCAAACACTCCACCAATACTGAAGCACTTATAAAATCACCATTCACTACCCTTGCACTCTTACAATCATCCAGGCGCTACCCATCCATGCATGCAATCATCCAGGCTTTACTCATAAACTAATACAATCAATCAAGCATTACCCATGCAGTCTTCCAATCACACATACATTACCTCTGCACTCATGCAATCACCCTAGCAGTAACTAAGCATTTTCAAAATCACCAAGGCACTACCCATGTACTCTTCCGATCATCCAGGCAGTACTCACCGACTCATGGAATAACCCATGCACTATCCATTCACTGCTCCAATCACGCATGTACTAGCCATGCACTCCTGCAATCACTCAGTCACATGCATGCACTTAAAATTTCACCATGCACTATGCTTGTACTCCTCCAATCATCCAGGCACTGCCCATGCACTCATGCAATCACCCAGGCACTACTCATGCACTTCTCCAATCACTCAGGCAGTACCCATGTGCTCATGTAATGTCCCAGGCATTACCCATGCATTCCTCCAATCACCAGGCAGTACCCATGCACTCAGGCAAACATTCTGCCAACACTGAAAAAATCACCACAGACTACATTTGTACTCATGCAATCACCCAGGCACTCCGCATGCAGTTATAAAATTACCCAGGCATTGCCCATGCACTCACGCAATCACTAAGGCACTACCCATGCACTCATGCAATGAACCAGGCTTACCAACGCACTTGTCCAGTACCAGTCATCAAAAAGCTGTGGGCTGCCCAGGGCACAGGATGACTTTGCAACAAGGACTCTTTCTGCACCTCTGATGGTTCTTTCTACATATCTCTTGCTTCTTTCTGCACCTTACTTCCTGTACATGCCCTACCTATTTGGCATAGTTAGAACTTAACATTTAAAAAAACCTTAGAAATTCACTGAAAAAACATAGGTTTCAGGGATGTTATAGTTAGAAATGAGCATTCAAAAAACTTTTGAAATGTACTTTAAAAAATAGGTTTCAGGGACGTCATAGTTAGACATTAGCATTTAAAAAAACTTTGAAATTCACTGAAAAATCCACAGGTTTCAGGGATGTTATAGTTAGAAATTAGCATTTAAAAAACCTTTGAATTTCACAGAAAAAAACCATAGGTTTCAAGGACGTTGTAGTTAGAAATTAGTATTTAAAAAACTTAGAAATTCACTGAAAAAAACATAGGTTTCAGGGACTTTATAGTTAGTTGGACATTTCACTTGTGCAAAACCAGAAAAATTAGTTAGTTGAGCTAACTATAACTCGCGCCCCCCCAATGCACTGCTGATGACGTCACATATTACATCACTCATGACATGGTCAGTGATATCACTGATGATATCACTGATAACATTTCAAATGACATCGCGGATGACATCGCTGATGACATAATCCGAGTGAAAATCTGATGCACCTCCTCACAGCCTAATATAACGTTTAGTACATGCACTCTAAAATACAGACTGTCATGCTTCTCGAAAGCATAGACACACCAATACCAGTTACTACATACCCACTCACTGATTCATAGCTCTACACACACATCTACGCCCTCATCCATACAGTCACTCATCAATGCAGTCACACATCACTACAGCTACTATCACATGTACTCATACACCCATACAGACACTCACACACCACCACTCACCCATAGAGTTATTCACACAGCTAGTCAGTAATGCAAAGAATCAATCACACTCCCATTTACTCTCCTACACAGTTATACACACACACCACCTCACTTATTCATACCGATACTAACACATACTTACTCTCTTCTGCAATCACCAACACAAGCACCCACTCCTCCATACAGCTACTCTCACAATCACTCACTCTCACATATAATCATTTATATACTCTAACAATCACATATACTACCTTTCACATATGTAGTTATTAACACATGTAACTCTAAAAAAGACTTTTTCAGATCCGAACTTGAGAACGCCAAGAACAGACCTTGCAAGCTCTTTGATCTGGTCAAACACCAATCCAATAAACTGGTCAAAACCTCGAAAGAAACCCCCAAGTCTTTTATATCATCTGAGGATTTCTCCTCCTTTTTTGCAGACAAAGTCACAGCCTTAGAAAATGAACTTAGTGCAGCCACATACTCTCTATCCCTTCCTGGTCTGCCCCCTCCTCCTGCGACCCCCCCACAGACTTCACCAAAAAATCAAGCACTTTGGATTAACTTCAACCTCTATGACGAAGACTCCGTATCTAAACTCCTATTGTCCCTAAACCCGAATAACCATTTCAACAACCCGCTCCTCTCCAACTGCCTAGCGGCCGTTGTCCAATCCATTATTCCTAGCTGGACTGCAATAATTAACGCCTTGCTCCAGCCGGGTTCCATTCCTGACTCTCTGAAAGCCAGACAAGTGCTCCCCATTTTGAAAAAAACATCGCTGGATCCAGCCATCCCCGACAATTTCAGACCTATCTCCAACATCCCTCTCTTAGCCAAAGTGTTGGAAAAGTATGTACAACAGCAACTAAGTCAGCACATCAACAACTTCCACCTTCTCGATGACTTTCAATCTGGATTCAGACCTGGGCACAGTACTGAATTGACCATGCTCCACATCATTGACGATGTCCTCCAAGTCCTAGCTCAACGGAAAATGTGCCTTCTAATCCTCTTAGATCTATGCTCGGCCTTTGACACGGTCAACCACAAAAAACGAATCGAACTCCTCAAACTCAGGGTGGGTTTGGACGACTCTGTTCTAGAATGGTTTAGATCCTTCTTCCAAAACCGATCGCAGCGATTCCTAATCAATGGCAACCTATCTGCTCCCTCTCTGGTCAAGGTTGGAGTCCCTCAAGGATCAACCCTTTTCCCTACTGTCTTCAACCTTTACCTTGAACCATTTGCTGAAGTACTACGCACTATTACCAAAACCGGGATTGGGCTCAAAACAGTAAGGCCAAGCCTCAATTTAACAATGAACTACACAATTGCCTGATACCTTATTCATGCTCCTTCATTTTCAGGGGGCCATATTGAAAGTCCAACAACATGTGCCACAGACCACATTTTCAGTCTGAAATGAATCCCTTTTCTTTATTTCAATTTGTTTTTTACATATAAAAATGCACATTCTCCAATTCTTCAAATTATTACACGTTGCACCTCAAAAACACCTTCTAGTTAAAATACATTCTCATACTACTCAAACATTCCTCCCACTTCATCCTATTCCATACATATTCATGTTCTGTCCTCTCACCACATCACCAGTATTCTCCCTAAACAGAAATTAATTGGTTTCTCCTTTGAACCTTTCTACTAAATGCCATAGAAAAAGAGTTACAACAAAAATGTACTGTGTCAAACAATTTCAACTTTGTACACAATTCTTATGGCCGAAAGAAAGCAGGTTTACGCGTTTCAAACACCTTTAATTCACGGGGTTCTCATCAGGACCTAAAAGGTGGAAACTAACAAACAAAAAACTATTTTAGTCACTGTAGATGCCCAGTCTAATCTCCCATTTCTCTCTGTTATCCTTTGGCACGTTTTTCTTGCAAAATATTAATCTGGAGCATGACCCACTTACAGACCCATACCTACACAGGAATATGCTAACAAAGCGAACTTGGATCTGCGAGGAAAGGATTCACAGAGGAGCACTTCTTTGATGACCGGTCCAGAGAACGGGCATTTTTAAGGACAATCGTAGTATTTGAGCATTAGGCCTGGATGAGCACTCGCCTGTCTGTGTACCCAAAAAACAGCATATAAACATCAGCGCATTGAGAAAAAAGAGAACTAAATAATCACTATGCCGCAATTATGGATTTTTCCTCATTACAAATTGTATATAAGACTCTGAAATGCACTGTGGGAAATGAAGTTTTTACTCACCAGTCATATGACCCTATAAGTTTAATGCATGCACGTAAGCACTTTGCGTAATTTCCTCCACCAGTGATCAAGGGGATTGGACGCCAGAACACCTAAGGGAAATGAGGAAACATGACATGTTGCTGGGTCTTTAATAAATGTCACGTCTCCGGAACTGGGCCTCATCTTATGTTCATGGTGGTGTTTAATGTGCTTCCTCATGCCCATTGTTTCTGAGGCCGCCTTGTAGGGTCGGAGGCTCCTATGCTCCAGGACAGCTTGCAAAATATTAATCTGGAGCATGACCCACTTACAGACCCATACCTACACAGGAATATGCTAACAAAGTGAACTTGGATCTGCGAGGAAAGGATTCACAGAGGAGTACTTCCTTTGATGACCGGTCCGGAGAACGGGCATTTTTAAGGACAATCATAGTATTTGAGCACTACGCCTGGAAGAGCACTCACCTGTCTGTGTCCCCCAAAAAACGGCATATAAACGTCAGCGCATTGAGAAAAAAGAGAACTAAGTAAGCACTATGCCGCAATGATGGATTTTTCCTCATTGCAAATTGTATACAAGACTCTGAAATGCACTGTGTGAAAATAAGTTTTTACTCACCAGTCATGTGACCCTATGAATTTTAATGCATGCACGTAATCACATTGCCTAATATTCTCCACCTGTGATCAAAGCGATTGAACGCCAAAACGCGTAAGGGAAAAGAGGAAACATGACGTGTTGCAGGGTCTTTAATACATGCAAAAACAACAGTTGATGGACAGAATGCAGAACAAAGTCACACATTCACCCCAGTACAGAGATCTGGGCCTAAATCCATCGTTTGTTTGCTCACCATGTCATTCTAGTTTGAACCCAGCCATATGCAAATCAGTCTTGACCCTGTGCCTCATGGGAACAGTCCAGCCCGAACTGCCAAGCCAGGTCCTCCCTGGACTGGAAACAAGCATCCCAGTACTGGTTTCGGACTTTCAGCCCTCATCAGCCTGGATAGCTTGATTCCAGTGGCATGGAGAGCACGGGACTCAGGTCTGAGCATACCCATCCCACTCGGGGTGACAAATCCAAAAACAACAGTTGATGTACAGAATGTAGAACAATGTCATACATTCACCCCAGTACAGAGGTCTGGGCTTAATCTATCTTTTTTTTGCTCACCATGCCATTACAGTTTGAACCCGGCCATATGCAAATCAGTCTTGACTCTGTGCCCATGGGAACAGTCCAGCCCGAACAGCCAAACCAGGTCCTCCCTGGACTGGAAACAAGCATCCAAGGACCGGTTTTGGGCTTTCAGCCCTCATCAGCCTTAATAGCTTGATTCTAGTGGCATGGAGAGCACGGGACTCGCGTGTGAGCATACCCGTCCCACTCGGGGTCACAAATGCAAAAACAACAGTTGATGGACATAATGCAGAACAATTTCATACATTTACCCCAGTACAGAGATCTGGGCCTAAATCCATCGTTTTTTTGCTCACCATGCCATTCCAATTTGAACCCAGCCATATGCAAATCAGTCTTGACCCTGTGCCCCATGGGAACAGTCCAGCCCGAACCGCCAAGCCAGGTCCTCCCTGGACTGGAAACAAGCATTAAAGAAACGGTTTCGGGCTTTCAGCCCTCATCAGCCTGGATAGCTTGATTCCAATGGCATGGAGAGCACGGGACTCACGTCTGAGCATACCCCTACCACTCGGGGTGACAAATGCAAAAACAACAGTTGATGGACAGAATGCAGAACAATGTCATACTTTCACCCCAGTACAGAGATCCCTTACTCACTATACCACTGGATTCAAGATAGCCTGGCTGATGAGGACTATGAATCCGAAACCGGTCCCAGGATGCTTGTTTCTGGTCCAGGGAAGATATGGCTAGGCAGTTCGGGCTGGACTGTTCCCATGAGGGACAGGGTCAGACTGATTTACATATGGTCATGTCTGAACTGGGGTGGTGGAATGAGCTAAAGAATGATGATGGAGTAAACCCAGATCAGTTGACTGGGGGTGAGTGTTTGATTTGCTCAAACACTCCGTCTATCATCCCCTTTGGTATCGGGTCTTTAATAAATGTCACGTCTCCGGAACTGGGCCTCACCTTTTGTTCACGGTGGTGTTTGATGGGCTTTCTCGTGCCCATTGTTTCTGAGGCCGCCTTGTAGGGTCAGAGGCTCCTATGCTCGCGGACAGCTTTCAAATATTACTCTGGAGCATGACCCACTTACAGACCCATACCTACACAGGAATATGCTAACAAAGTGAACTTGGATCTGCGAGGAAAGGATTCACAGAGGAGTACTTCCTTTGATGACCGGTCCGGAGAACGGGCATTTTTAAGGACAATCGTAGTATTTGAGCACTACGCCTGGAAGAGCACTCACCTGTCTGTGTCCCCCAAAAAACGGCATATAAACATCAGCGCATTGAGAAAAAAGAGAACTAAGTAAGCACTATGCCACAATGATGGATTTTTCCTCATTGCAAATTGTATACAAGACTCTGAAATGCACTGTGGGAAATTAAGTTTTTACTCACCAGACATGTGACCCTATGAATTTTAATGCATGCACGTAATATCATTGCCTAATATTCTCCACCAGTGATCAAGGCGATTGAACGCCAAAACGCGTAAGGGAAAAGAGGAAACATGACGTGTTGCAGGGTCTTTAATACATGCAAAAACAACAGTTGATGGACAGAATGCAGAACAAAGTCACACATTCACCCCAGTACAGAGATCTGGGCCTAAATCCATCGTTTGTTTGCTCACCATGTCATTCTAGTTTGAACCCAGCCATATGCAAATCAGTCTTGACCCTGTGCCTCATGGGAACAGTCCAGCCCGAACTGCCAAGCCAGGTCCTCCCTGGACTGGAAACAAGCATCCCAGTACTGGTTTCGGACTTTCAGCCCTCATCAGCCTGGATAGCTTGATTCCAGTGGCATGGAGAGCACGGGACTCAGGTCTGAGCATACCCATCCCACTCGGGGTGACAAATCCAAAAACAACAGTTGATGTACAGAATGTAGAACAATGTCATACATTCACCCCAGTACAGAGGTCTGGGCTTAATCTATCTTTTTTTTGCTCACCATGCCATTACAGTTTGAACCCGGCCATATGCAAATCAGTCTTGACTCTGTGCCCATGGGAACAGTCCAGCCCGAACAGCCAAACCAGGTCCTCCCTGGACTGGAAACAAGCATCCAAGGACCGGTTTTGGGCTTTCAGCCCTCATCAGCCTTAATAGCTTGATTCTAGTGGCATGGAGAGCACGGGACTCGCGTGTGAGCATACCCGTCCCACTCGGGGTCACAAATGCAAAAACAACAGTTGATGGACATAATGCAGAACAATTTCATACATTTACCCCAGTACAGAGATTTGGGCCTAAATCCATCGTTTTTTTGCTCACCATGCCATTCCAGTTTGAACCCAGCCATATGCAAATCAGTCTTGACCCTGTGCCCCATGGGAACAGTCCAGCCCGAACTGCCAAGCCAGGTCCTCCCTGGACTGGAAACAAGCATTAAAGAAACGGTTTCGGTCTTTCAGCCCTCATCAGCGTGGATAGCTTGATTCCAGTGGCATGGAGAGCACGGGACTCACGTCTGAGCATACCCCTACCACGCGGGGTGACAAAGGCAAAAACAACAGTTGATGGACAGAATGCAGAACAATGTCATACTTTCACCCCAGTACAGAGATCCCTTACTCACTCTACCACTGGATTCAAGATAGCCTGGCTGATGAGGATTATGAATCCGAAACCGGTCCCAGGATGCTTGTTTCTGGTCCAGGGAAGATATGGCTAGGCAGTTCGGGCTGGACTGTTCCCATGATGGACAGGGTCAGACTGATTTACATATGGCCATGTCTGAACTGGGGTGGTGGAATGAGCTATAGAATGATGATGGATTAAACCCAGATCAGTTTACTGGGGGTGAGTGTTTGATTTGCTCAAACACTCCGTCCATCATCCCCTTTGGTATCGGGTCTTTATTAAATGTCACGTCTCCGGAACTGGGCCTGATCTTTTGTTCACGGTGGTGTTTGATGGGCTTTCTCGTGCCCATTGTTTCTGAGGCCGCCTTGTAGGGTCAGAGGATCCTATGCTCGCAGACAGCTTTCAAATATTACTCTGGAGCATGACCCACTTACAGACCCATACCTACACAGGAATATGCTAACAAAGTGAACTTGGATCTGCGAGGAAAGGATTCACAGAGGAGTACTTCCTTTGATGATCGTCCGGAGAACGGGCATTTTTAAGGACAATCGTAGTATTTGAGTAGTCTGTCTGTGTCCCCAAAAAAATGGCATATAAACACTAGCGCATTGAGAAAAAGAGAACTAAGTAAGCACTATGCCGCAATGATGGATTTATCCTCATTACAAATTGTATATAAGACTCTGAAATGCACTGTGGGAAATGAAGTTTTTACTCACCAGACATGTGACCCTATGAGTTTTAATGCATGCACATAAGTACTTTGCCTAATTTCCTCCATCTGTGATCAAGGCGATAGGTCTTTAATAAATGTCACGTCTCCGGAATTGGGGCTCATCTTTTATTCATGCTGGTGTTTGATGGGCAAAAACAACAAGTGATGGACCGAATGTGGATCAATGTCACACATTCCCCCAGTCAAAAGATCTGGGCCCAAATCCATCGTTTTTTTGCACTCCACACCACCCTGGGTTAGACAATGGCGATATGCAAATCAGCTCTGACCCTGTTGCCCCATGGGAACAGTCCAGTCCGAACTACAAAAGCCATGTCCTTCCCAGAACGGAATCAAGCATCCGAGGACCGGACCGGTTTCGAGGTAACACCTCTCATCAGCCCGGCTAGCTTGACTCCAAGTGGTGTGGAGTGCCTGGGACCCACGTCTGGGCATCCCCAGCGCACTTAGGGCGGCAATTGCAAAAACAACAAGTGATGGACCGAATGTGGATCAATGTCACACATTCCCCCAGTCAAAAGATCTGGGCCCAAATCCATCGTTTTTTTGCACTCCACACCACCCTGGGTTAGACAATGGCGATATGCAAATCAGCTCTGACCCTGTTGCCCCATGGGAACAGTCCAGTCCGAACTACAAAAGCCATGTCCTTCCCAGAACGGAATCAAGCATCCGAGGACCGGACCGGTTTCGAGGTAACACCTCTCATCAGCCCGGCTAGCTTGACTCCAAGTGGTGTGGAGTGCCTGGGACCCACGTCTGGGCATCCCCAGCGCACTTAGGGCGGCAATTGCAAAAACAACAAGTGATGGACCGAATGTGGATCAATGTCACACATTCCCCCAGTCAAAAGATCTGGGCCCAAATCCATCGTTTTTTTGCACTCCACACCACCCTGGGTTAGACAATGGCGATATGCAAATCAGCTCTGACCCTGTTGCCCCATGGGAACAGTCCAGTCCGAACTACAAAAGCCATGTCCTTCCCAGAACGGAATCAAGCATCCGAGGACCGGACCGGTTTCGAGGTAACACCTCTCATCAGCCCGGCTAGCTTGACTCCAAGTGGTGTGGAGTGCCTGGGACCCACGTCTGGGCATCCCCAGCGCACTTAGGGCGGCAATTGCAAAAACAACAAGTGATGGACCGAATGTGGATCAATGTCACACATTCCCCCAGTCAAAAGATCTGGGCCCAAATCCATCGTTTTTTTGCACTCCACACCACCCTGGGTTAGATGGGCTTCCGCGTGCCCATTGTTTCTGAGGCTGCCTTGTAGGGTCGGAGGCTCCTATGCTCGAGGACAGCTTGCAAAATATATATATATATATATATATATATATATATATGCGGTATGTGTCGTCCTCAGTTGTTAAAGCTCAGCTACTTGCAGCCAAAGGAAGATGCGAGACCCGATTTCTTAGGTGTTATTATTTATTTATTTTGAACCCAAACACCAGTTTGCCACGACGCGTTTCGGCCAAAGCCTTGATCACATGACGCAGTCATGGGGGCTGGCCACCCATTTAAAGTGAAAGGTGCATGACACGCAAATGGACATAGAGGAAATACTTTTCCTATATATAACTGCATAAATGCTTGTACAGTCTAGGTTAGCACTATGAAGGTTGTTTACACCAATTAACATTTCATAATCACCGTATAAATACATTGGCTACTGTATGGTCATAAATTCCATATGTTGTATATGGAACAACCTAATCTATAGGAGAGGTTAAAAATTGTGCATTACATGTTATAAGTAAAACTGCAACTATAAATAGCTAAAATACCATAAAACTATGTAATATTTTCAACTGGATCTAAAACTCATCAGTTAAATCATGTTTAAAATATCAACCGTATACTAAAATAGTAACAATAAGATATGTAAACATAATACACATTAAAACCTCTCTGGAGTGGACCTGAAATGACAATTAGCATTTAATAGTACGTCTAGCCCATGTGGGCTGAGGTCCCGGTGATTGTGCAAATTGCGCAAGTGCAATTGAACCTAGTTATTTACAAGTAAAAATGTGCGTTAAAAAAATGTGATATAAAGTGCTACCAGTGAATAAATATAAGGTGGAACTAATCATGATAATATACTTACAGATGTACAATTTCAATATGTGTTAAAATCATCATGTGGAGATCAAAGGGAATGTTATCACAAGCTGTAAAGATGTTAATTAACAGTATAGACAAAAAGGCATAGTCATAATACATCCATATTATACAGAACTACAGGTTGCATTGAAAACTGTATAGTATCAAGTTCAAAGGTGTGTGTAACAATCCTCGCTATTGTTTAGGCCATTAGGAGTCTTGGTGTCCAACATAATGATATACCTAGTCTCTAATTTTCGCAACATCATCTCCCGGTCACCACCACGCCTCTGTGGGGGGACACAGTCAATGACGTAGTATATGAGGCCCGTGGGATTTTTGTCATGTTTTACTTCAAAGTGTCGTGCAACAGGGTAAGTTGGATCAGCGTTATTAATTGCTCTCAAGTGCTGCAAGATTCTTTTATGTACTTGAGGACGTGTGCTGCCAACATATTTAAGCCCACATGGGCATTCTAATACGTAAACAGCAAATTCTGTTTTACAGTTGAGTTTTTCCCTGATCTTAATTGGTACTGGGGATAGAGGTGTCTTAAATTCTGTCTTACTTATCCCATTTCTGCAAGCCTTGCACGTTGCACATTTTAGAAATCCTTTGCTGCCCCCTAACCAAGAACCCGAGACTAGCTCAGGGCTACTGGACACTAGGCTGTTCTGCATACTTTTTGCTCTCTTGAATGTGATGTTGGGTGATAGAGACATTAGACTACCTACAATTGGATCACTTTTAATCAGAAACCAATTGTCCTTCACAATTTTTCGTATGGATTTGTGTTGATTGTTATAGGTGACTATAAGACGGGTATCATTGTTGCTCTTAACTTTAAGAACTCTATTGGTTGCTTCCAGGTTGCTGAGCAATGTGTGCCTGTCATGTTGGTTGGCTCTTACAATGGCACTATTAATTACTGCTTCCTGGTAACTTCTTGCCAAAAATCTAAACTTGCACTCTTTTTGGGCCTGTAGACAATCTGGCTCGTTGCTACATATTCTCTTGATTCGGAGCATCTCCCCGTAGGGGATGCTCTTAATCAAATGGCTCGGGTGGTGGCTGTCTGCATGTAATACTGTGTTCCCCGCAGTAGGTTTGCGGTGGAGCTTGGTGTGTAGTTGGTTGTTGGTAATATAAACCTCTACATCTAAGAACACAATTGAGTTTTTACTCATAGAGCTGGTGAGTTCTATATTGAGATTGTTCTTATTGAGTTGAGTGATGAAATCATTAGCTTCCTCAGTAGTTCCATCCCAAATGAGGAAGAGATCATCAATAAATCTCCACCAGCATTTGACTTTGTTTTTGATAACCTCTGCATGCAAACCCATGAGGACCTGCTCCTCCCAGTAGCCCATATGCAGACAGGCATAACTGGGAGAGAAGCAGGCCCCCATAGCCACCCCTCTAGTCTGCAAAAAGAGTTGATTGGCAAACAGAAATACATTGTGGTCTAAACAGATTTTGATCATATCAATAATCATATTTGAATGTTCCGTGAATTCAACTGGTCTTTTTCTGAGGTAATATTCAATTGCCTTTATACCATCCCTATGGTGGATACTGGTGTATCGGGAGGTGACGTCAAGAGAGACTAGGAGAAAACTAGGTAGCCACTTGAAGTCCACCAATTTCTTGAGTAGGTCTCCTGTGTCTAAAATGAACGATGGTAGACTTTTGACATACTCCTGTAAAAAATAGTCAATATATTTACTAACATTTTCAAGAAGGCTATTTCTGGCCGAGATTATCGGTCTGCCTGGTGGATCATGATAGTTCTTGTGTGTCTTTGGAATAAAGTAAATCACCGGTGTTACAGGGAAGTCATTTTTAAGAAATTTGAATTCGTCCATAGTCAAAAGACCCTTACTCCTCCAAGCCATAAGTTTTGAATCGATTTCATTGCGAGCCACTGACATTTCCTGCACATTTGTTTTTTTGTAGCAGTCTTTGTCATTAAGTTGTTTAAGTGCCTCGCTCATATATTTATTTCTTGGCCAGAGCACAACGTTGCCGCCTTTATCTGACTGTCTTATGATTATCTGTTTTTTGTCTCTCAGTTTTTTTATTAATGCATGATATTGTGAATCACGGTAATTCCTTTTCTTGACTGCACTTGCATTCTTTATTTGGAGTTCTTTCAATTCACTTGAGACTCTGTCGTGAAACAAGTCCAGATTGTCTTTCAGGAGAAGTGGGCAAAACTTTGACTTTCGTTTGAAAGGAGTTTTGCTCAAACTCTGTGGTGGTTCCCCGCCAGGTGTAGTTTCAATCACAGTGAGCTCTTCCTCACCTTCTATTAGCAACTCTTCCAGCTCTTGGGTCAGAGCTAGTCCTCTTTGAGGTTGTGCAGGTTCAGTACATTCTACAGGTGATTCAGGTGTTGTTCCAACAGTTGCACTGCCAGCTTTACGTGTGCTGTAGTATTTTCTCAGTTTTAGTTTGCGCACGTATTTGAAAAGGTCTATTCGCGTATTGGCATAATCAAAATCCTGTCTTGGACAATATGAGAGACCCAGTGAGAGAATATTCGTTTCACTTTTGGTTAACTCCACGTCCGTGAGGTTAACCACATTCTTAGAGCTGATCATTTGGGGGCTTGTTTCTTTTGCCAATTCGATCGTTGCTTCCTTTGTCTTCCACCTGCGTTGTTAGCGCCTGTGGCATTTCCTCCGCTCTGAGCGTTTCCTGTTTTTTTGTTGTCGTTTGAGGTCGCTCTTTGTGTGCCAGATCGGAGGGTTAATTTCCTGTCCTGTTGGACCACCCCCATTTCTTGGCCTGGGGAGAACCTGCGAAACCCCAATCTTTTGTTCCGTGTGGCCTCATTGCCTGACTCGCTTTCAACTTGCGAACTGTCCTCAGAAGCAGATAGCACTACTGTTGCATTGTCACTAGAGGGAGTTGCTGTATTGGGTGTTTGTATCCCATCATTCTGGTTTGGAACTTGTTGAGTTTTTTTAATGTTGTCATATCTGCGAGCAAAAGTGAAAATGTGTCCGTGCTCATAGTCTAATCTGTCTCTTTGAAACTTGTATGCCTTTCTGCGTTTTATTACTTCTTCCTCATGTTTGAGGCGCGCTTCCATTTCCTCGCGAAGTTTGGTTAGTGCAGGGGTACTGGGAGATTTGTCAATTTCAGCTTCTAGTTTTTCAATCTCTATCAACAGTTTATTCCTGTCACTTTCTGCGTATTGAACCAGCAACTGCATTAATCGCTTTGAGCTGTCCAAGTTTATTGCCGCCCAATCACTGAGCATTTGCGGGTCTGGATTCTCGTATGACGGGGCCAGCATTATCCTAAGACCCCGGGGTACTCTCCCTACTTCCAGGTATCCCGTCAGGGAGCTGTGCTCCCACCACTTCGCCTGTTCGCCTTTCCGGCATTTCTCTAACTTTCTCATCATGTCTTTAATGTTGCTGGCTGGTTGCGGCACAGAAGTAAGGTTAGTGCTCGGAACGTCCTCCCCGGCCGGGGAGTCCGTAAACATTCCCTTAGACGCCTCCACACGCCCCCGAACTGCATCTGCAAACATAGTGTGCTTGTTGTGGGTAAAGTTAATATGTGGGAACACTAGGTGCGCTTTCCTACCCGACAATGCTGGGCAGTCGCTCTTCGGCTCCCGAACCTCTCCACACAGGATTTCCTGCAGGAACCCAGCGATACTCGAAGGTACTCCCGGTGTAGTCGTGGTCGAAGTCCGCTTCCGCCGACCTCTGACCCGGAACCACTCACGTTCTTCCCTTCGTCTCGCTCGGAATCTCTGCCTCTCCTGGGGCTGCCGCGGCGTCTCCTCCCGGAGGTTTTGGATATATATATACATATATTCACTTAAAAAACCATAGGTTTCAGGCCTTATATAGTTAGGAATTAGCATTTAAAAAACCATTGAAATTGCTCCTATATAGTTAGTTGTACTAACTATATTTCGCGCACCCGCAATCCACTGCTGATGATGTCACATATTACATCATTCATGACATGGTCAGTGACATCACTGATGACATCACTGATGACATCTCAAATGACATCACTGATGACATCACTGATGACATCTCATTTGACATCACTGATGACATCACTGATGACATCATCCAGTGACTGTGTGTTTCTGTAAAGTTTAAATATGTTTTACATATTGAAGAATGAGTGGATGTATAATTGTCTGGATGAAGGATTTAGTAGGTGCGTGACTGACTGTATGAGTGAGTGAATAAATGTGTCTTACTAAATGTATGGGTTAGTGACTGAACTGTCTGAATGTGTGCATCAGTATGTCTGTTGTTGTGTAAGCTGCTGCATGTGTTGATCAGTAGCTATATGAGTGGCTATATGGGTTATTGATTGGTTGCCCAAGTATTTGAATGGGAGACTGAGTGTGTGTGTGGGTGGCTGGGAGGTGTGTGACTCTGTGCATAGATGTGTGAGCAGTTGATTCACTAGGTGTATGAGTTCAAGAGTGCATGTGGGAAAAGCTATATGGGCGGTTGACTGTGTGCATGGGTGTGTTGGTGAGTGAATGGATATCTCAGTGCTACATGTCCAAGTAAGTACATATGTAAAACACAGTGCATGTGAGAGTTGGCATATATAAATGACTATACATGAGAGCCAGTGAATGTGCGAGTGGCTGTATGGATCATTGTCTACTTGTATCAGTGATTGTATAAGAGAGTAAGTATGTGTTAGTATATGTTTGAATAAGTAAGGTGTTGTGTGTATAACTGTATAGTTGAGGAAATGGAAGTGTGATTGATTCTTTGCATGACTGACTAGGTGTGTGAGTAACTCCATGGATGAGTGGCAGTGTGTGAGTGTCTGTATAGGTGTATGAGTGCATATGATAGTGTTGTATTGATGAGTGACTGTATGTATGTGAGTGATTTTATGGGTGAATGAGTAAATATGTGTGTAGACCTAGGAATCAGTGAGTGCGTACGTAGTAACTGGTATTGGTGTGTCAATGGTTTCAAGAAAGGTAGACTGTATTTAACACTGGGTGTATCAAAGGTTCTTTTAGAGTGTGAGGAGGTGCATCGTATTATCACATGAATGATATCATCAGTGATGTAATCAGTGATGTCAAGTAAGATGTCATCAGTGATGTCATCAGTGATGTCATCAGTGATGTCACTGACCATGTCATGAATGATGTAATATGTGACATCATCAGCAGTGGATTGCGGGTGCGCGATATATAGTTAGTACAACTAACTATATAGGAGCAATTTCAATGGTTTTTTAAATGCTAATTCCGAACTATATAAGGCCTGAAACCTATGGTTTTTTTAATGAATTGGCAAGGTTTTTAAAATACTAATTCCTAACTATATAAGGCCTGAAACCTATGTTTTTTAAGTGAATTTGCAAGGTTTTTTAAATGCTAATTCCTAACTATATAAGGCCTGAAACCTATGGTTTTTTAAGTGAATTTGCAAGGTTTTTTAAATGCTAATTCCTAACTATATAAGGCTTGAAACCTATGGTTTTTTCAGTGAATTTGCAAGGTTTTTTAAATGCTAATTCCTAACTATATCAGGCGTGAAACCTATATTTTTTTTCGATAAATTTCAAAGGTTTTGTAAATGCTAATTCTATTAGCGGATAACATTTATATATGTTATTATCCTTCTGGGACCACCTGAGCAGCCATCTTGTTTCTCAGGAGTAGTGAGGCACAAGAGAGCACAAAACAAGAGTGGAAATCGCAAAAAGGGGGCAGGGTTGAGACCCCCTGACCCCCTAGCCCTTCTCAGGGGGTCCCAGAAGGACCAAAAAGTGCCCATGTGGGTCCTTTTGGGACCCCCTGAGAAGGGCTAGAGGGTTGGGGGTCTCTACCCTGCCCCCTTTTCGTGTTTTCCACTCTTGTTTTGGGCTCTCTTGTGCCTCAGTTCTCCTGAAAAACAAGATGGTGGCCAACACTTCCTGGTTTGGACAGTTTGGAATGTTGACAGTCGACTGTCAGCCAATCAGAAACTCGCTCGCGCACGTAAGGGTATGCGCACGTACGTGTACGGTAAGTGTACCGTACGCGTACGGTGCGCATACGCTGAGCGCATATAGATATATAATTTGCTCAAATTCAATTTTCTCAACAACTACTGGAGGGATTTTCACCAAATATAGAAAAGGCACTACTGCATACCTGTCCCTACCATTTTGCCAAGTTTGGTGTAATTCCGTTCAGCCGTTCGGGCTGTAGCCGTGTCTAAAGGTCCCATAGAAAATGCCATTTGAAAAATTTCAAATTCAATTTTCTCAGGAACTACTGTAGGGATTTTCACCAAACATAGCAAAGGCACATCTGCATACCAGGCCCTACCATTTTGCCAAGTTTGGTGTAATTCCATTAAGCCGTTCGGGCTGTAGCCGTGTCTAAAGGTCCCTATGGAAATTAACGTGGGGAAAACACGTTTTGGGACTCCCCTTTCGGCCCCGCTTAACGAATCCCCCCGAAACTTTCAGGGAAGGAGGGGAGCGAAGCTGGCCAAAATTCTGGAAAATTACACAAAGATTCCTCAATCAGCGCCAAAGTTATTCCTAATAGAATGATGAGCGCATATAGATATATAATTTGCTCAAATCAATTTTCTCAACAACTACTGGAGGGATTTTCACCAAATATAGAAAAGGCACTACTGCATACCTGTCCCTACCATTTTGCCAAGTTTGGTGTAATTCCGTTCAGCCGTTCGGGCTGTAGCCGTGTCTAAAGGTCCCATAGAAAATGCCATTTGAAAAATTTCAAATTCAATTTTCTCAAGAACTACTGGAGGGATTTACACCAAACATACAAAAGGCACTGCTGCATACCAGTCCCTACCATTTTGCCAAATCTGGTGTAATTCCGTTCAGCCGTTCGAGCTGTAGCCTTGTCAGAATGTCCCTATGGAAATTAACATGGGGAAAACACGTTTTGAGACCCCCCTTTTTTCTCGGCCCCGCTTGACGAATCCCCCTGAAACTTTCAGGGAAGGAGCGGAGCGCAGCGAGGCAAATTTAAGGAAGATTACAGGCAGATCCCTCAATCGGCGCCAAAGTTATTCCCAATAGAATGTTCGGAATTTCCTATGGTAACTAGGTCCTACCTATATATACCTACTGGCGACCGCCGCCAGTAGGTAATATATATATATTATATATATATATATATATATATATATATATATATATATATCCACCAAACACAGTTCCCTTTGAGAAGATGCCACACACAAAGCGACTTTAACACCTTTAATTCTGAGGCATAGGTAAGTCCAGTTCCCATTTTCCCCTCCAAATGAAAAACCATACGTGTTTCAGACTTCAAACAGTCCTTGTTCACTGGAGATATCAGAAACAGCAATCGTGTGTGAAAAACTTGCTCCTGACCTTATAACCCCGCCCCGATGAGCTTTCACTGAGTAACACCCTCTAGGCATTCTGTTCTTTGTAGTTTCTACAAACGAAATATTGTCTCCAGTGGGTACCGTCGTACTTTCTGTAAACAGTCTTACTCATGTGGGTAGATGTAGGTGGAAGATACTAGAACTACCCACTTGGGCAAGCACTCAGAAGCAGAGTTGCTGTTCCTAGCGCCTCGGAAATCCAAAACGCCACAGGTCTGCAATAGCAGCGCGGCATCTTCGCGACTAGGGCAGCCGCAAATCAATCCACCAAACAAAGATCCCTTTGAGAAGATGCTTCACACAAAGCTACTTTAACACCTTTAATTCTGAGGCCTAGGTAAGTCCAGTTCCCATTTCCCCCTCCAAGTAAAAAGCCATATGCGTTTCAGACTTCAAAAAGTCCTTGTTCACTGGCGATAACAGACATGGCAATTTAGTGTGGAACATCTGCTCCTGATCTTATAACCCCGCCCGATGAGCGTTCACTGGGTAACAGCCTCTAAGCATTCTGGTCTTTGCAGTTCCCACAAACGAAATAATGTCCCCAGTGGGTGCCGTCATACTTTCTGTAAACAGTCTTACCCATGTGGGTGGATGTAGGTGGAAGATACTGGAACTACCCAACGAAACAGAGGTGTTGCAGTTTGGAAACAGTAACACCCGATGGAATTACGCCTGGTGGCAACCAACTCAGGACCTCTGCCAACTCCTGTTCAGAAGGCAAGACACCTTGGTGTGGTATTTGACAACAAACTTACATTTGTCAACTGCTCTAATCAGGTAACATCTTCTTGTTTTTGAATGCTCAGGATTTAAAAAAAATCTTAAGATTACTCTCTCTTGAACCAAGGTAAACTGTGATATCTGCACTGGTCATCTCAAAGATGGACTATTGCAAAGCCTTTCCGGTGGGAGAACAATCTCAAGTCTCGAAAAAACTACAGACTCTTCAAAATACTGCTGCTAGAGTGCCAATGGGTGTTCCCAAATTCTGTCCTGCATCTAATTACATCAGAGAACTTCACTGGTTCCCGGTAAGGGCACGCATTGAATTCAAATGGTACCAAACAAAAATGAATCTATGGTCAAGCACAGCAAACAGAGTTTAAGGGCCAAAAATCAGGAAAGAAAGCTGTATATAATTGTTGCAAGGTCATAGACTCCGCTTTGCTTTTTGTTCCCTTTGAAACATATAGTTGAAAGAATACTGGTCTTACTTTGACAATTGCTGCATATTCTGGATGGGATGCACGAGGTTTGGAAATGTGGTATAGGCAGGGTGGCTACGCATAAGCACATAGCACAGAAGTGTGAGAATAGAGAAGTGGATGACATGAGTGGATTGTATCATATGGAGAAGCTTTTATTGATGTGTACTGGTGAGGGATAAATTATATGAGCCCAACCAGAAGCAACAAACAAGCAAACGCACCTAGAGACATAACTGGGGGAATGCCGTCTGGTGTCTAATGTGAGGCGATAGCCACCAGGGAATGTTGTATAAAGTCCATCCAGGAGTAACAGAGGGTGGAGGAGAGGCTAAGTAGGGATAGGAAACGTCAGCCGCCAGATGGGTGTGAGGGGGCCGAGGAAGAAGACAGAGGCATGGGTAACAAGAGCTAATGGGAATTATGCACCACACACTTGCAATGGATATGAGTGAGGACTCAAAAGGCAGGAATGTGAATGCAGCTTACACTAAGCAGCCTCAGGAGACAAAGTGAAAAAACAAAACAGCAGCTTCAAGAGAAATGTGTTTCTATTACTCACCATTTTTACACATGCAGGCGAAGTAAATCTCACCAACAACAGTACATCTCACTTGTGATATTGTGAAGCAGAAGGTCTTAATGAGGCGATGGACTAGAGTGATGAAGAGAAAAATTTTTGCACTTACTGGGTCACCAAATGGGTGTTCCTGGAAGTACCTGATGGAGTTTCTAGGGGCTCACTAAGGGTGTCACATGTTTGTTTATGAAAGTTCCAAAGGGGTATTTTCCAACGGGTCACCATGGTGGTTTATGAAGTTTTGATGATTGGATTCCAGAACCAAGGCATATCTTAATCCAGCAGCATGTCAGCATGGGTATTCAAAGCCATCAAAAGACATTAACAGGCACATGCATCAATGTTGGTTTTTGCGATTCCTTAATTGCGATTTTTAAGGAATTGCAATTAAGGAATCGCAAAAGCCTATGCATGTAGAAATTGCTTAAAAAATAGCGATTTCTAAACATTCCTTAATTGCGACTCTCAAATTGCGAGTCGCAATTAAGGAATACCTCCCCATTCATTCCTATGGCCCTAGAGGTATAGGAATGAATGGGAAGACATTCTCAATTTGCTATTCTCAATTAGAGAATCGTAAATTGAGAATGCAATTTCAAAGGTGCCAGGGTCTCAACAGGACACCCTGTTGCACCCCTGAAATTGATCTGTGCACATATGTTGCACACACACATGCCCTAAGGACATGTGTGTGCGCAACATGAAACTTTGAAAAATGCACAAAAGTGCATTTCTCAAAGTTTTTGCAAATTACCATGGCCTGGGGCCGTTTTTGTTGGAGGGCCGTTTTTGCAGCATAGCTGCAAATCGGCCCTGTAACAAAATCGGCCGAAAACCGGCACCTCCGACCCCCTGAGTTGGGGGGGGGGGTGGGGCGGAGGAGGGCCGCAGAGCACTTTGCCAGGGCCAGTTGTGGTTCCCAGTCCGGCCCTGCAGAGAAACAGGGAGGAAGCAGAGCGGTGCAGCAGCATGGAGAAAACTGGGCCTGGGGCCTGCTTAATGGGGTCGGCGGTGGCTCCATTAGGTAGATCTTGGGAGGAGAGAGGGAGGGATGGATGGGACTATGCAGGAAACCGGGACGCAGTCAGGAGCATCAAATGAGGAAAAAGCAAGAAGGAGCAGTAAAAAACAAAGGGAAAAGCAGGAGAAAGCATTCAGTAAAAATGGGGAAATGAAGAAGAAAGCACTTAGGGGCACATGCATCAAAATTCGGTATTTCATGTCGTTAATAGCGAAAAATAAAGAATCGCTATTAAGGACATGCAAACCGCGATGCATCAATGACATCGGTATTAATTACCGATTCGGTAAAAATCGCTATTAAATAGCGAAAGTACGTTAGCGAGACTAGCAAATACCGAATTAGCAAATACCAATTCGGTATTAGTGAATCCGGTATTTGCGAAATCGGTAATAGCGAAAACGGTAAAAATACGCGACGCATCGGAAGCAGGCTGATGACATCACAACCAGGAAGTAGGACAGCCCATGCTCCATTCAGTGCCCGAGGAGCTCTGAGGAGGAGGCAGAGCACAGGAGCTGAGGAGCCAGACTGAACCAGCAGCAACCAGGACTAGGCAAGCAGGTCAAGATGGAGAAGGAGGCCCCCCAGCAGGACACACACAGAAAGAGAAAGTGCAAGTACTCAGATAAAGAACTCGAAATCCTGATAGAGTGTGTGACCAGCAACAATGACAAACTTTTTGGGAAGTTGTCGCTGAAGGTGCCTGAGGCAGAAAAAGAAAGATGTGGTTGCGCATCAAGGACAAGGTCATTGCCTGCGGAGTCACCCACCGCAGCATCGACGATTTAAAAAAACGCTGGTATGACCTGCGTAAAAGGGCCATGGAGAGGATTGCGCAGAGGGTCAAGGATGCTGCAGGCACAGGTGGGGGCACATCAAATGTGACACCTAACACAGCCCTGGAGGACCTAGTGGAGTCTACCATAGAACCGGAAGCTGTTGTGGGGGTCACACGTCTGGACACCTCTGGTGCTGCGGAAGGAGGACAAGGTAAGATGCATGGCAGCGTAGCAATGCAGCGTGTAGTAAATCCCTGCCCACTCCCTCATGCCAGACCAAGTGCACATGTAGCCGTGCCTAAAACACATACCCTCACCACTGTGTTGCACCATGGGAGTTGTAGTCAATACATGAATGAGTGCATGTCTGATCCCAGAGGTGAATGACATGAATACAGCAGCAAAGGGCCAAATGTCTGTCCAAAAAAAGAGCTTTATTTAGAGACAACAATGCTATATTCACATACAATACCTTATTATTAACTATGCACTGTTTCACACACAGATGCATCCCCCATGGATTCTGACGACAGTGGCGCCTCGCCATCTCTGAGACACCAGTGTTGAGCGATTCGGAGTGCTCACAGGGACATGAAGCCATGTCCTCCCCTTCACCACCACCGTGGACAACATCACCTCCATCCATGCGGACAAAGACACCACCACCGCCATCCTCGCGGGCAAAGACACCACCACCACAACCATCGCCATCCTCGCGGGCAAAGACACCACCACCACCAGTGCAGACAACTCCGAAGAGCCGCAGGGTAGATGTTCCCTCCCTGCCCGTGATGGAGTCGGAGCAGTGTTCTGCACCCCAAAAAGTCCCATGCCAGGCTGTCGTCACTCCAACCACCCAAACTGCAGCACATCAGCGTGTCAGACAGAGGGCTGTGCCCCTGGGTAGGGCAGCTGCAAGACCAGTGGATCCATCCGAAGGGTACGGAGTTGTTGAGACCCGGACGCTGCGTGTCCAGCGCCTGCAGGGGAGACACATGGGTGCTATGAAACTCTCCATGACAAAACTGTGCAACAAATTAGGCAACATGACTGACGCTGTGCGTGAGCAAACCACTGCCGTATCTGCCGGCAACAATGAGATCAAGCTTTGCCTGCAGGAACTGACACGTGCCGTAGTCACAGGCCAACATAGTGAGCGCCGGCGTCACAGGCAGATCATGCTCGCTGTGAATTCCACCAACAAGGCCATCAATAAGCTGTGCAACAGCACAGCTGTGCTGTCCCGCAGGTCCGTGTCCCTGCAAGTGGACTGAGGGCATTATTGTGGGGATGTGGCAAGGGCCCTTGAGAGGGTGACCACTGCAGTGGAGCAACTGCAGCCTGGGTCAGCCAGTGTCAGCAGTGTGGGAGTGGATGAGGGGAGTGAGGCAGCCTCCAGTGTGAGCAGCGTCTCCCTGCCGGAGGCGCAGTGTGCGCAGCGCAACAGCCACTGACACCCATCGTGGAGAAGCGGAGGAGTCACAGGACAAGAGACTGGGGGTACGTGGCAAACGCAAGTAGACATGTGGCAAAGTCACACTATCCATGGTGACGTAACCATGGGCCAACTATCGTGCCACAAGCATCACCCGTGTTGAGAAGGGACAATTTAAGTTTAACTTCTACTGAAGCTGCATCATGTTTGAGTTACATATTTCTGCACCAGTCAGGTGTTCATGACCATTAAACCCTTCCAAATCAAAACCTGTTGTCAAGGCACTCTCTTACCTGTCTCAGAAATGATGCCGTGTGATGTATGTCCGCCTCCCTTGCCCTTCTGCTGTGTTGAGCACATGAGCCTGTTGGTGTTGGGGGTGGGGGGTTGCTGTGCACGTTGTTCATCCTCTCCTTCCACTTCTATGGGTATCCCCCTGTGGGTGGCGATGTTGTGCAGGATGGCACAGACAGCTATGATCTGGCAGCAGGTCACTGGGTCGTACTGCAAGGCACCTCCAGTCTTGTGCAGTATTCGGAAGCGACTCTTGAGGATGCCGAATGTACGCTCCACCACATTCCTTGTGCTGATGTGTGCTCTGTTGTAGCGCTGCTCTTGCGGTGTAGCTGGGTTGAGGTAGGAAGTGAGTAGATATTCACGCAATGCGTAAGCGCTGTCACCTGCAGGATGGGGAGAGAAAGGTCATCAGCATGAATGCAACTATACATGTGGGGATGGAGTGAACGATGATGCATCAATATGTACCTAGTAGGTGTCCCTCTCCAAATTCACCGTTGATCAGGCGCCTGTGGAGGCCACAGTGACGGAATATGTAAGCGTTGTGTGTGCTACCGGGGAATTGGGCTACAAGGTCCGTAATGATGTACTTAGCATTGCACACAACCTGCACATTAATAGAATGATATAACTTCCGGTTGCGGAATATGTATTCGGTGGCTGATGGAGGACAGATAAGGACATGCGTGCAGTCAACTGCTGGGGGGTTGTGGGGAAGGTGATGTGGCGATTTATGAATGTCAGCATGGCCTCTAGGAACCGGTGGAAGAAGAGTGTTAATGCTCTTGGCGACACGCCTCCAGTCTCAGCTATTACCCCCTGGAAGCTTCCAGACGCCAGCAGGTGCAGGCAGCATAGGACCTGGACATGGGCTGGTATGGCGTTGGTCCTACGGGTCTCGTGCTGCAGTAATGGTTCCAGGTCTGCTATTAGGCGCATGATCATGGCACGGTTGAGTCTGTACTTATCGTACACCTATTCCTCGGTCTGCCCCAGCAAAGTGATGCGCACCCTGAAGACCCTGTCCTGGATCATCCTCCTGCGCTGAGCCTGGGCGTTGATCCTCCTCCTCCTAGCAAGCACGTAGAGGGCAGCCATTTTGGATGACATGTGGTGTTTCCCAGGGCATTTGTGAAGGGTTACTGATTATCAGCACCTGCTGAGAAGTTGTTTTCCTATCCTTCAAATAACTTTACCTCCTGATTGTGATTCACCTTATTTTGCTCATGCTAAATAGCGATTTTTGCGTTTTTCGGTATTAGCGATTTTTCATGCATTCCATTGCGATTCTTTAATAGCGATTCGGTATTTCCTAGGTCAGCTTTGGTGTTCGTTATTTCCGATTGTCTGATTTGCGATTCGGTAATTTACCGAGGGGATATTGTTAGCGAATCTTTATTTTTTACCGATTTTGGGTTGATGCATAGCATTTTCAGGTTTTGCGTTCGGTAACGGCCTGTTTTACCGATTCGGTATTTTAACGGGAGGTATTTTGCTTGATGCATCTGCCAGTTAGTAAAATGGGGGAAAGGAAGTAGAAAGTAGTAGAGAATTAGGCAAAAGCAGAAGAAATCCCTCAGAACAACGGGAGGAGAGGAAGGAGGAAGCAGTAAATGAGGCAAAAGCAGGAGAAAGCACTCTGAAAATGGGGGAGAAAGGAAGGATAAAGCAGTAAAATGTAGGCAAAAGTAGGAGAAAGCACTCAGAACAACAGGGGAGAGGAAGAAGAAAACAGTAAAAAACAGAGGAGAAGCAGGAGAAAGCACTCAGAAAAATGGCAGAAGGGAAAAAGAAAGCAGTAGAAAATGAGGCAAAAGCTAGAGAAAGTACTCCGAGAAACGGGAGAAAGGAAGGAGAAAGCAGTAAAATGAGGCAAAAGCAGGAGCAAGCACTCAGAGAGAAGGGGAGGAAGCAGAGTGGTGCAGCAGCACAGGAGATCTGGGCCTGGGCTCTACATAAGAAAAGTCCTGTTCTAAAATGCTTATAAATTGAAAAATGTATTCCTGCAATTTACCAATGTTGAGCCAGAGGCCAGCTCAAACTTTGACTAGCCTCAACCCAGGCCCTAATCCATGCCTCACTTAAACATATTGCCCCCTGCTAATCTTGCCTTTTGGTGTCCTTTGCCATTCATTTTCCAGGTAGTACACAGTCTCTCAGGTAGATCTGTAACATCTTGCTACTTTCTATACAGTGCATGAGTTGTACATGCAGAGCAGGCTGTTGTCAATATGCTGTGCAAGAACACTAAAAAGAAGCAAAATGGGTTACGCTCGTGGCCTGAAGATGCTATCTTACAGAGTGGGCAGTATCAGAGTTTTACATACTGAAGCATTGTGGATTCTAGCCACTTGGAGCAGATCATAGGGCATAGGGGAGACTGGCATAAAGATTCTACTGTATATATATGCAGATAACTGCCTGCTTAATTACTTTTCATGATGGAGCATGGTGGGTACTTGCATGGAAACCGTGCACTAGATAGTAATTCATTGAAGATACTGGCCTATGCATGGTACTCCACAGACAAGGACAATATGGATGCTACTAGGGTTAGAGCCTAGGGATGGTGCACATGCACCAACAACCATCTTTGACATAAAGTATAAAGAAAACTTTCAAAGGTGGTGACCCGTGTATGTGTATTAACAGACATGACAGTAGCAGAACTATTTCAATGGCTTTTAAATATTTAGTTTTATTATTAAAGAATAAGAAACCAAAAACAGCCACTAATAGTAGCGCCCAAGCAGGATGTGGCATACTGCTGTTGCCAGCAAGCGATCTTGTAGCTGTGAGTGTGGAGCTGTCATACCCTTGCCAGTGGCGCCTAGAATTATAAAAATATGGTGGGATGCGATGGCGCCAAACTCACTATAGATAATGCACCCCCTGGTGTAGCACTTCACTCCCCAATCTAAGTCCTCCAGCAGGAAAGGGTCGGATTTCCTTCCTGCTCAGTTGAACACCAACAACCAATCCTAGAGCTGCTCTCATGCTTACATGAAGTAAGAGGGAAGGTTAGGGCCTGGCACGTGGGTGCACTTGCCAGGTCAACATGGCAGTGTGAAACTGCACTGGCAGAACCTGCAGTGGCAGGTATGAGACATGGTTACAAGGCTTCTCATGTGGATGGCACAATTAGTGCTGTGTGCCCACTAGTAGCTTTTGAGCTATAGACCCTGGGCACACACTGTGCACTTTAATAGGGACTCACTAGTAAATCAAATGTTTCAATCATGGCTAACCAACCATAATCACCATTTACACAAGGAGCACTTGCACTTTAACACTGATCAGCAGTGGTAAAGTGCCCAGCTTACCAAAACCAGCAAAAATGAAGTCCAGCAATACAGTCAAAAGCTAAAGGCGGTAGAGTCAAAAAGACAGGAGAAACTATGCCAAGAATGTCAAGTGTAACAAGCATGAACAATTGCCTATTTGCAATAAGGACAGTCAGGGTTTATGCAGTCGGGCTCTGGGGCATCTGCCATTCTTGCAGCTCTGAAGCGGGTCCTTCTTTCGAGTTGTCTAGGCATGATGTGAGAGGGGGTGGCAACCATTGAGGTCTGGTAACACAAAATAATAAGCAAAGTATTATCTGACAGGAAAATTGTGCTCTGAATATCATTTTCAAAATATCATCCCTTAGAAGCTATCAATAGAAATCTGTATGTAGTGGGAAAATATTTATATAAATTTAGGACATCCATATATGGGCTATGTTAGAACTGGGGTTTCTGGTTGGCAGAGGTATTGCCCCCTCTCCAAGCAGGAACAACTACTCTGGTCAGGGTAAGCTAGATACATATTTAAAGATAACCTTTGCTCACCATCTGGTAGCTTGGCACAGAGGGCTGTCAGGCTTATCTAAAGAGGCAATGTGTAAAGTAGCTGTGCAACACACACACACACAGTAACACAATGAAAACTCCATAAACATACTCTACACAGGTTTAGAAAAATATTTAATAATATTATGAATAGAAAAATACTAAAATGATAAAAACTCAATGAGTAGAACCAGAGTTATGATTTTTAAAGATTTAATCAAAATATTGTGCTTAGCATTTTAAAGCACCAACCTGGGATATCTGGTCAAGCTAGACCAGGGTAAATCCAAAGTTCGGGCCGACCGTGATGGAGGGCAGGCCAGCTACAGAACTCACACAGGTCCCATTTAAAAAAGTACCTTGGATGGAGGAAGCATCAACGCCGAAGACATGATGAGCATGGTGATGCACCATCGATCCCATGGACAGATGTGAAGCCAATCCTCACAGTTGACAAGGCTCCGTCGAACAAACCTATTTATAATGCAGGTGAAGCGTCGCTGTTGAGCCATGCTGTCTGTCGTAATCAAAGTGATGTCGCCAATCAGCTACTGCGTTGGCGTCAAAGGCCTATGCATTGGTGCAGATTGTTGCAAAGTCTTCGATACGTTGGCTTTGATGGATCAGCAAAGCAGGAGCTCACTTTCAAGGGCTCAGGAATGTATTGGCACCAATTGGATGGGCAGAAGAACGTACATATGGCAGAGTCCAGGTGCTGTTGCAGGGTTGTAGGAAGTCTTTGATGTCCCTGGGACTTCGAACAGGGGGCAATCCCTTGAACCACTCTAGGCTCAAGTGAGATGGGTCCAGTCCTTTTCCTCAGCAGGGCAGAGGGAAGCAAATAGCAAGCAACAGGCAGCACAACAGGGTAGATAAGCAGTTCTTCCAGCTCAGCAGTCCCACAGAGGGACAGTCTTTGTAGCAGCACAGCGGTCCTTCGTCCTAGCAGAGTTCTTTTCAGATCCAGAAATGCACTTACTTGATAGGGACAGAGGTTGGGTACTTATACCCAGTTGTGTCTTTCTTCCCAGCCCTGGCTCCAGACTATCAGTAGGGGGTAATAAACCCTTTGGAGGGGCACATGCCACTTCTAATTTAGGTATAAGTGCCAGGTCCCCCAGTATTCCTGCCCAGGACATGCTATCGAAATACAGATGAGTTCTCAGTCACACCCACCCCTTCTGTGGTTGTGGCTGTCTAGAGGGAATAAACAAAGTGTATCTGTCACCCACCCCAGAGGTGTATTGGAGGTCGGCTGCAAGGCATACAGAGCAGTAAGAGCAGAGAAATACCCACTTTCTAAAATGCAATGTCTAAAAAAGCAATGTTAAAGCCAACTTTACTGGTAAAGAGGATTTATCATTAGCATTACAAAGATATGATACATAATATAGCAACTCCTCAGAAATTACAGCTTACAAATGTATCAAGGAATTCCCAATTTTAACCTGTGAGAGGAGTAGGCCTCACAGTAGTAAATAAATAATATAGCTATTTGTGACTACCAGGACATGCAAAACATAAAAATACAAGTCCTACTTTTTATTGATTTATCTCGCTGCCCTTAGCTATGTAGGGCTTACCTTAGGTGTGACGTGTAATTATAGGGGAGTTTAAGGCTTAGCAAGTGGTGTTAAATCCCAAGTCAAACTACCAGTTAACTGCACGTACAGGCCTTGGAATGGCAGCACTTCCACAGGTTTGAAAGGCTACTTGTGTGGGTGGCACAACGAGTGCTGCAGGCCTACTCATATCAAATAGAAGTACCCACAAGAGATTTCATTTAGATGAAACAACTTTCCTTACTTCATCATCTCCACAGATTCAAAATGACTAAAATTTGTAAATATACATAAATCAATCATGCATATAAGCATTAAATCCACAGACATCTTAATAAATAATAACAAACGTTTTAGTTAATAATAACAACAAACACGGGTATATTTTCTTTGTGGTTTTAAAAATTCACGGGGTACATTCAGGATTCATGTTGATTCCTAAATGCATACATATGAAAAAAGGTACATATTCTTACAACCTATCTTCCATAAGTAAAAATCCTCTCCTGCTACAATCTAGAGGTGACGAATATTTACACTGAATAATACAGCTACTCAATGTATATCAATATATAAGGAGTTATGTTATGTTATGTTTGTTATGTTATGCGTTTTTATTTGGCGCACAGATGCTCCAGCTAAGGAGCGTCCTGGCACCCGACAAGGCAGCTGCACAACACAACTGAACAAAAAAACAGACATATGTATACAAACTAAGGAAATAAAAAGGTTTTCACCGCACGGCGAAAGGAAAGCAAATCTCTCATAGCGCGAATCGCCGGGGGCAAGGAGTTCCAAAGGGCAGCTGCGCGCACTCGAAACGAGCGTCCACCAGCCCTACTCCGCTTGAAGCGCGGCACAACGGCTAGTTCAAGGTCTGCAGATCTTAAGGGTCGCGCTGGGATGTAGTTGGCCAGGAGGGCCGTAAGGATCGTTGCTGGGGACCCCTTCAGAATTTTATAGGCGACGCAGAGGACCTTAAACTGGATCCGCTGGGCCACCGGAAGCCAATGCAGTGACTGCAGGGTACTGGACGTAGGACAGAATCTTGGGAGGCCTACCACCGCTCTAGCTGCGGCGTTCTGAATCCTCTGTAAGCGCCCGATCTCTGCCAGATTCAGACCGGCCAACAAGGAACTCGCATAATCCAGCCTGGAGATGACAGTAGCCTGGATCATGAGTTGCCTGGTGGGGGCATCGAAGAACTTAAGCACAGGACGGAGCCCGCGCAGGATGCCAAAGCAGCATGCAGCCGTGCGTTTGGTATGGCACACAAACGTGAGGGAGGGGTCCAGCCAGACCCCGAGGTTCTTAAGCTCGGCGACTGGGATGGGAGCAGGACCCAAATCCCCCGGCCACCATCTCTCTCCCCACAGCTCCGGCTGTCTGCCAAAAACCATGACCTCGGTCTTACTAGCGTTCAGCTGGAGACAGTTGGACGTCATCCAGCTGGCGACCGCCCGCAGTCCTTGTTGAAACCTGGGGGCATCGACTTCGGCATCCCCGCTGATCGTGACCGCCAGCTGGGTGTCATCGGCGTATGACACCATGGTCATACCCCATTGTTTGACAACCTCAGCTAGCGGCCTTACGTACAGATTAAACAGCGTAGGGCTCAGCGAGGAGCCTTGGGGGACCCCCAGGTTTAACGGATGGAATTTGGACTGGTAAGGTGGGACGGTCACGCTAAAGGCCCGGTTGGTTAGAAACGACCGGAACCACTCGAGAGCGGTGCCGGTGACACCAGCCTCCTCTAGGCGCAGCAGAAGGATAGGGTGCGAGACGGTGTCAAAGGCAGCGCTTAGATCTAATAACACAAGCGCTGCCGTTTGTCCCGCGTCAAGCACGGAGCGAAGATGCTCTACCATATAAAGCAGAGCCGTCTCCGTGCTATGACCAGCCCTAAACCCGTTCTGCGTTGCGTCGAGGATATCTGCACGGCAAAGATGTTCCGCGAGGACGGCATTTACGTGCGCCTCCATAACCTTAGCCGGCCACGGCAAGAGTGAAATCGGCCGATAGCTCTCCGGCTTGCTACCGTCCAGGCTGGGTTTCTTAAGAATAGGCCGAACCATGGCTCGCTTCCACTTCAGTGGGACTTTGCCGGATGTTAGCGACAAGTTGATCAAGGAACATAGCGGTGAGATATCGTGTACCGCTAGGTCCTTGAACACATCAGGGCAAAGTGGATCCTCTGGGGACCCAGACTTCACTCTGCGGGCCAATGTGTCTAGGCTATCTGATGTTAACATAGGTAAGGAATGTAGTCCCTCAGATGGTAACGGCTTAGAAGATGGATTAGCCGAGGGACTGACCGAAGGAAAGGCCCGATAGATGGCATTCACCTTTTCCAAGAAAAACTCTGCCAATTTTTCACAATGCTCAACAGAGCTCTGGTGTGTCGTTGTGACTTTTTTGGCAGTAAGGTCTTTCAATACCTTGAAAATAGCCTTAGACGGGTTCGAGCTATTCCTGAATTGTGCAGCGTAAAATGCGGCACGAGTTCTACATACCGCCCGATGATACACTTTCACAGTCGACAGATATAGAACTTTCTTCGTGCTGTTATAGGCTTTACGCCAAGCCCGCTCTGCGCGCCTGCAAGAGACCTTCAGAGCCCGCAGTGAGTCGTCATACCAGGGGCTGGCTTTACCAGCTCTAGTTTTACAGGTTACCAAGGGGATAAGGGTGTCCAGAGCCCTGGAAACCCAGTTGCAAAACCTGTCATAGACCTGATCAGGCGATCCTAAGATGTCAAACAGGTCAGCCGATAGGAGGTGGAAAAACTCATCCAGCTTAAGTTTGTTCCAGCGTCGGAACCGAACACACCACTGGCTTAAATTGAATAGCCACAATAGGGCAATGGATCTGTATCAAATAATGATCAGTCCATGCCAGAGGTGTGTAGCTGGTGACGCAGGCTCCCGTAAGATTAGTGAAAAACGGATCAAGGGTATGACCCCCTGAATGGGTGGACTGTGCCACCAGCTGATTCAGCTGGAGCGCCTCGAGGTCTGCCACAAAACTGGATACCGAGGGACTGATGGAATTGTCAAAATGCAGATTTAAGTCTCCAATGATGGAAAAATTGGAGCACCCCGTAGCCAGTTCACTAATGGCGTCAGGTAGCGCTGCTCTAAAGGCCACTTCGCTCCCCGGGGGCCGATAAATCAGTAGTCTCGACAGGGTGAAGTTTGATGTAATGGCAACCTTAAACAAAGCGCTTTCGCAACCCGGGATTTTTTGCCCATGCCACGTACAGGAATAGCAGGATTTAACAGCGAGAGCTATTCCACCGCCTCTTGAAGTACGGTTCAAGGTGAATACCGAGTATTCCGGCGGGAAGGCCAGATTGACAATGGCCGTGTCGGCATCCTGCAGCCAGGTCTCTGTCACACAGAATAGGTCAGGTAACTCCCCACCTAGCAGATCGTATATGTCAAGATGATGCTTAACAAGCGACCTAGCATTAAGATTCCATACACAAATACTAGGCAGTGGGCTTATGGGCGCACGAGGGGCATCCCTGCAGCTCCTGCTTACGGGGGCGGACAAGGTAAAGCATCCGCAACCACACGAAAACGGGCCGCATAAGGGGTCCACCCGAGATGTAGTACAGGTCGGCCAGGACCTGTTAATGGCAACCAAGCTGTCTCTGGTATAGCACCGCATGATGTAAAAAAGTACGGCCAGGAAGGGGATCAGAGCCCAGCCACGTCCAGCACGTCCTGTCGCGGACGGGCGCAGACGGGCAGGACTCTGGCACGACTCCGGCCACGCGAGGACGCGCCCGCTCCGCGATCCCGCTACGGAAGGGAGGAGCATTTAGTAGGCGTCCCCTCGCTGACACATGCGCAGTAAGTGCTGGCGGAATGAAGCTGCTCTGCCCCTCTCTACTATGGCGCCCACCCGAGGAACCAAGCCCGCCAAGCGGCGGTGGGGGGCACAATTTACGGTGAGTGTAAGAGGGATTTTAAAAAAGCCCAGATTATCTAAGCGCAACACTAAATCAGCGCGCTAAATACACAACAAACAGTTTAAAAACGCGGTCAACACGCAATGCGCTCCTGTGAAAAAGCGCTATGCTACCTTGTCTGCTGGACACTCGCCCGGGACTTGCCTTTAGTAGGCGTCCCCTCACTGACACATGCGCAGTAAGCGCTGGCGGAATGAAGCTGCTCTGCCCCTCTCTACTATGGCGCCCACCCGAGGAACCAAGCCCGCCAAGCGGCGGTGGGGGGCACAATTTACGGTGAGTGTAAGAGGGATTTTAAAAAAGCCCAGATTATCTAAGCGCAACACTAAATCAGCGCGCTAAATACACAACAAACAGTTTAAAAACGCGGTCAACACGCAATGCGCTCCTGTGAAAAAGCGCTATGCTACCTTGTCTGCTGGACACTCGCCCGGGACTCGCCTTTAGTAGGCGTCCCCTCGCTGACACATGCGCAGTAAGCGCTGGCGGAATGAAGCTGCTCTGCCCCTCTCTACTATGGCACCCACCCGAGGAACCAAGCCCGCCAAGCGGCGGTGGGGGGCACAATTTACGGTGAGTGTAAGAGGGATTTTAAAAAAGCCCAGATTATCTAAGCGCAACACTAAATCAGCGCGCTAAATACACAACAAACAGTTTAAAAACGCGGTCAACACGCAATGCGCTCCTGTGAAAAAGCGCTATGCTACCTTGTCTGTTGGACACTCGCCCGGGACTCGCCTTTAGTAGGCGTCCCCTCGCTGACACATGCGCAGTAAGCGCTGGCGGAATGAAGCTGCTCTGCCCCTCTCTACTATGGCGCCCACCCGAGGAACCAAGCCCGCCAAGCGGCGGTGGGGGGCAAAATTTACGGTGAGTGTAAGAGGGATTATAAAAAAGCCCAGATTATCTAAGCGCAACACTAAATCAGCGCGCTAAATACACAATAAACAGTTTAAAAACGCGGTCAACACGCAATGCGCTCCTGTGAAAAAGCGCTATGCTACCTTGTCTGTCTTGGATGTTCAAGTCGACGTTTCGGTCTATAATCGTATCAATCTTTTAGACCATCTTCAGGACTACATAAACAGCATTTTCGCAATGATACCTAAAGGAACACAGTTCTATAGTGTTAACCACCAACATTTAAATACAATACTTCAAGATGTATACGATTATAGACCGAAATGTCTCACATTCCTCTCAAGTAAAGCATCGCAAGGTGTATTGAGGGCTCTTTTCTTAGCTCTCTTTATCACCCTGGTTGGCTAGGACCTTTGTACCAATTTGCTGGCCAAATCCTCGGACTGTTCCCTATATACCTCAATAGAGAAACAGTTTCTGCGGTACCGCAGAAATTGGCCCATGGGAAGATTATCCCGTAGGTCCCTCGGGTTAAATGATTGATAGAGGAGAAGTGAGTTTTTGTCCGTGGCTTTTTGATGAACAGTGGTACACAGTTTATTATTAACCACTGAGATGTCCAAATTCAAATGTACTGCCATATGATTGCTTATCGTCCAGGTAAACGTAAGGCAATTATCTAGTCCATCCATTCTGCCATTTCAGAAATTCAAGATCACTCTCTGCTCCCAAATACATATCACATCATCAATCCACCTCTTCCAGAGGCAAATATTCCTCTAGAAGGGATTGATGTGTGATGGATATAGTTGTCTACAAACTAGGCCGCATAAATGCAGGCCAGACTGGGCGCAAATGTTGCACCCATAGATGTTCCGGACACTTGCAAAAATAGCTGGTTCTTAAGCTAAAATAATTTCTTGTGAAGGTCAGCTCTATACATTGGAGCACGAACAACTGAGGTGCGTCATAAAACCAGTTTTGAGCCCCAAGAGCACTTGCTGCTGCCACCAGTGTTGCATCTTGGGGATGCTGGTATACAGCGATTCAATATCTATGGTTACTAAGATATTGTGTGTGGAATCAAACTCTACCTTGTTAAGAATATTCAAGATGTCCGTCGTATCTTGGACATTCGAGGGTTGTTTCACCACTGATTCTCTTGGAAAAAAATCAGCGAATTGCGACAGTTGCTCGAGGACTGGTTGTATCCCCGAAACGATCGGACATCCTGGAGGTGGCCATTTGGCCTTGTGAATCTTGGGCAATATATAGAATGCCGGTATCCTTGGAATGGGGTTCATTAAAAATTCGGCCTCTTTGCCAGTTATCCACTTTTTAGCTTTCATCTGTCCAACAAGTGTCTTAATCAGAATTTGGTGTTCCCTGGTTGGATCTCTGAGTACAGCGTTTCAAAATGGTGCCTGTGTTGGGCTCAAAACACGGCGTGATCGGGCCTGAATGTCACGCGGGGTCATGTGATGAGGGTCCTTCCAGGATGTGCTCTTGAAAAACGTAGCGCGGGGAGCAACGAGCGCTGCCAGAATGAGATAACGCCTTGAATACTGACAGATGCGGTAAGGGTATGCGTGTGGTCATGAGGACCGGCATGAGGCATAACAGTGACTTAGCGTAATGTTATTATACATGGGCGTTTAATGTACCCGAGCGATTGAAGGTTTTAGTGTTGCTTTTATGAAGCATAGTGTACATGGGCTGATACGATGGGAAGACAACACTTGGTATAGACCAGTAATATGAATTCCTTCTGGATATGAGAAATGTGTGATGCACCGCATGGTTGTGAACAAGTCAGTTCACGCTTTGCATTTTCTTGAAAAAACGAATGAATGTGTGTAGCATATTTTCGCTGGTATACTATTGGCAACTGGTTGTGCCGGAGAGGGTATTAAAGTTGATGAAAATACACCCCGAGACGCGGTGGGGAGCTGGTACCAGTGACTTTGGCTACCACCTGATAAATATACAGTAATAGCTGTGCGATATATGCGTTTCGATATGTTGGAGGGTTTCCTAACTGGTGGGGAGTTATAATGTATGTCTCTTTTGTTTATCAGTCATCCTTCATGTAAAAGTTGGAGTCCAGGGAGGTGTTTGTCGACCTCAAGCCCTGATGAAATTGCTGCAAAAAAGTACAGGCAATGAAACATGTTGGCACCTACATTTAAGGGTCTGCAACATGCAATATTTTTAAATTTTGAGTAAGCTAAAAAATTTGAATAAAATTAAGACTGAATGTATGTGAGTCTTAACTCAATTTTAATTGGAGGAATACTTTAGCCATGCACTTAATGAGGTCTTTCTTTGATATACACAAGATCACTACTTACACTTCTTTCTTCTTTTTACTGGACACTTTTTCTTTCTTTGGTGAGAAAGTCGCCGATGATGAGAAAATATAGGCACACTGGTGAGAACCCACCAAAAACCCCAATGGGGAAGCACATGTGAGGTACTTTCTCACCTTCACTCACATTTTTCTGTAGACATTTCTTGCTTGTTTATATACACCTTTTCAGAAGGGGGTATATCTATATGGAGATGACATAAACATTTTGATTTACTAGAAATATTTGAGAATTTAGGACTAGATAAGACTGGTAAAGGTTGATATTTAACCAGCAGTTGGGTTGAAGTAGTAGCCCCCCAGCACTGGGACTACAAAGAAAATTTGTGTTTGCCCTTTTGAATCAGGTCTTCTCATTTCTAACCTGGAGTATCTGATGGTCCTTAAAGACTGCGTGGTCACTTCTAAGATGAAGCTTGAGTCCAAGGTTGATAAGACGGAGGACTTGTCAAGAATACTGAAGCAGCCCAAAGTACCTAAATTATTGGTGGGTAGATAGTCAAATGTGATTGGTATTTTCAAAATGAAGAAGGTTCTGCCAGGATTTTAGAGAGCTGAAAGGCCCCTTTAACCGGATTGCTGAACACTGTGGAGAGAGCTTTCCTTGTCATGGCTAGCATCATAAGGAAATAAGTGATTTTTTCAGGGACATTGGAATTTGTACTTTCCAGATCTCATTTGAGGTACCAAATTTAGGAGGAAAGACATTTAGACTGTTTGGTGTGATTTCTGGAAGGCTTGGACAGAGGCATTGGTCTGTCCACCAACCAACCAGAGGTGGTTTATAGAGGTAATGTCAATATGTTCCAGTACATACAAAGAGGAGCCTTTCTAGTCTCATCATTGTAACTTTTAATGTAAAGGGCCATCTGAACTTCCAGTCCCTTAATACTTGCTGGCTGAGGGGCTAGCCATTTGAAGTTTGGGAAAGTCATTTGCTGCTTAGCATTAAGGGTTTATACCAGTGATGCAATTTCTCCCCACTCCACCACCCCCAATGGGTCATGTTCCACTGGTTGGTTCTGTCTCAAAGAGGGTTTTTGTAATTTGTTAAGTTTGGTGTTCATTAGCATTCACCAATTAGTTACCATCTGTGAATTTACTATTTAGTGGAGGCCGGGTGTTAAATTGTATGCTGCATGTAAGATAAAAACCAAGGACGGTTACCTTTATAAACACCCTTAATACATAATTTTTCAGGGAAATATCAGTTGCTTAAATTGCTAAATCACAGGGGTTGCAAAGTAGATCCAGACCCCTGAAATGAATGAAAAGAAACAATCGCTAAGATTTAAATACAGCCAGGCCTCATTTCCTTCTTCAGCAAGAGGGAGATTCTCGTTAGGCTGTGACAATAGATGAGCTGCTGAGGTTTACTCTCTGGTGTTTTTTAAGAAACCAGCAAGCATTTCCACTCCCAACCCTTTCGAAAATGAATCTTCCTCATAAACCATGCAGTAATAGCCATGATTGAAAGGCCTCGCGGAGGTGTAATAGACAGCTCGAATGCTCTCCAAGCTGAACGGGGAAAGAAAGAGGAACATTTCTCCTTCGCAGACGATTTTTTTTGTCTCAGTCGCTGCCAGTAAATCTGCAAAAATCCTGTGAAAGCTGCAACGGAAGAGAATGAAAACGCAAGAGAACACATCACTTCCATCCCAGGTCCGGCCAATGACCCTGAGCCGCCGGATAGATGAAACCTGCCTGCAGATGAGCAGTGCAAGAACTGAATCAGGCGCCCAGGGACAGATGTTTGTGTCTAATACTCTGTTACTTGGAACTATAGCCCTTACCTTGGATGCAATGTTCTTCTC